>NC_139959.1:21964034-22001534 GCF_963454915.1 Gymnoscopelus microlampas
TCACAACATGACTCACTTTAAAAAAAGGATAAATGACTTTTTTAAAGTCCATACTGCTATTCATAGGGCTGCACATATGTCATGTGTTTCGCTAGCCAATCACAGTCCTGAATTTGCAAAGTCAGCCAATCACATTACAGTTAGTGGTGATGACACTAGCTGTAATGTGATTGGCTGATATGAAAAAAGTATCGATTTGCATTAACAATGGAAGGGTTAGGGGGTACACAAATCTTTTGGTCGGTGTCCAAAACTCACTTATAGGGGGCGGCTACACCGCCCCAAAAATAGAGGAGAAAAAAAACATTGCATTTGCACAATCCTTTACAAAGTTCAACAATTTACATGAAATTGCAGTTGCAAATATTCTCAAATGTACAATACGTCCTCTATCAAAAACACATTAATGAAATGTTCTTGACAAAACATTAGGATTAATGGCATCCAGGAGGAACATCAACCCATCCACGGTGTATTGTGAGAAGATGCTTTTGGATCCCACCCAACAACAGTGGCAGATCATGGCTCTCTGGGGCCCAATCAAAACCTCAGTATTACAGGGCCAGTTATCAGGAGGTATTAGTGAGGCTTTGATCTGGGGATTGTGGACTCCTCCTTGAAACATGTACAGCCTTTTAGTGAGTCAATAAGCCCGCTGTGTGTGCAGTGTTATTGCTCATGTTGTTGCACATTGTAATTCACTTAACCACTTTCAACCTGGCGTCCCAAATTTGAGCATATCATATCATAGGGAGAAAAAAAAGTTATTATGTTTTTTAAATCAACATTTAAATGTTTTTAAAAAAAACTTTCAGACAATAAAGAAATGTTCACATAATATGTGAACATTTCTTTATTGTCTGAAAAGTGTTTTTAAAAACGTTTTTTTTGCTATATTATAGCAAAAAAAAACATGTCGTCAGCATGTTGACAGCAGTATCAGCTATTTTCGCTATTCATCAAATGACAATGTATAGGGCTTGCCAGTGTGCAGTTTGCTAGTTTTCTAGTTTCCTGACTAGGGCGCAGTCCCACCTAAACATGGTCGGCCGATGTTAAACGCAGGTTGTGCGCGGCCACAGTTTTATGCAGCCAGCGCATTCTAAATAAACAGAGTGACCCACCTGTCACTCACTTTCAGGACCCTCCCATGCAACAGCTACAACCAGTTGCTCTATCGCAAGCACCATGTCGCTTCCGAGTCTTGGGACGGTCCACCTTCCATTCACCCGATTGGACAGAGGAGGAAAAGCAGCATAGAGCGCATATTGTGAGCTTGTAGATCTGCTATTTTCAAAAGATTTTCATATATTTGAAAACTTGTGAATTGGGACATTCTGCATAATGATTACTTGTAATGTTATACTTTAAGTATATTTTGATACCAATACTTTTGTAGTTTTACTCAAGTAAAATTTTGATTACTGAACTTTTACTTGTAACAGAGTCTTTCTGCATTGCAGTATGGATACTTTTACTTTAAGTAAAACATTTGAGTACTTTTTCCAGCACTGCGTGAGACACAGCTCAAAAGACACAGCCTGGCCAGAGTCCTCTAGGAGAGACACTGGCCATTGAACAGGATGTGACTTTGAAGCTGTCTCACTTTGATGTCTGATAACAAGGTTTCATGAAATTTCAAGAGTGCACTCACTTAACCTGATTACTGAAGACTGACGTCAACGTCAATCTACCTCTAATGAGGGATGTATCAGTTATGGAGCAGAGGAGACAAATAGAATATTTCCTCTAATACCCAACCAATTTAACCAACTTATTACTCTCTAAGGCAGTGGTTCTCAACCAGTGGTCCTTGAGGGGGTTCCAGGGGGTCCCCAGCCAATTTAATAGTTAGAAACCAAATTGACCCTTATGTGTCTGTAACTCTGAGAGTGTACAAATGGAACCAAACGGGTCCATTTGGTTCCATTTGTACACTCTCAGAGTTAAATGAACACTGATGATGATACTACAGTGTAGATTGGGACCCCCGAGAAATCAAAATGGTCGAGTCCCATCTTTTCAAATGGGGGTCCCTGGGCTAATATGTGTCAATTGGGGGTCCTTGACGCAAAAAAAGGTTGAAAACCACTGCTCTAAGGTATAATATGAGCATCAAAACAATACTTTAGATACGTTTGTATTAGCACATGTATTTCATACATTCCATAGGGCTGGACCACGCATGGACACATTACATCATCAACTTGCAACGGGCGAAATCACCCGTGTTGCCCTCAATGTCTTCATACCCAATATACTGTTCATCGATCTCTTGGGCAGACCTACTTAGGCTCAATGTGAAACTGCATGCTGTAGCATTGTACATCATGCGATTGACAGTCTGTTGTGAAAGGCTCATATTAAGAGCTTGCCTGATGCCCAGCAGTGTAGCTGAATGGGAAAGTACAATCAAATCAATTTCCTCTCCTCCTATGTAAAAAGTCAACTTAGCGCCGATATTATATTGATTTGTGATATGAGACTAGATATCGTCTGGCTTTGTGCATATTGTAATATTGTGAAATGGCAAAAGTGTTGCTATCTTTAGTTGGTTTTAATCACATAAGCCTTTATTACGGGGCCAGAGCTCTGCTCTGGACACGTATTGTTATTCGCATTATTCTGTCACTTCTTCTTCTGCCACTTTTCGCAGTTCTGGCTGAACCGCGCTGTCGGTTTTTACGAAACTCGGCCATATGGTAGATGGTCATGAAAAACGATCAAAAAATAATTCTCACAATCTTTCGTCCAAAGGTGGCGCTATAGCACTCAATTGAAAATGCCAACTTTGACCAGGTACAATTCATGCCCTGTTTGACCTACAGCCATGAAACTTGGATACACATATGCGTCTCCTCATGCTTAACAACTTTCACACTCTGACTTTTGACCTCTGACCTTTAGATCTCCCACCATTTTGAATTATATGAAAAACAGTCATTGGCTCCTAACTTCTGCATTTTTTCACTTATGGAAAATCCGTTGGAAATTTTTGTAGAAAGTGGTCCAAAGTTCAAGTACGAAACGTTTCGTGCAGATTGCTCAAAAATCCCAGGAGGAGATAGATTTTAACTATTACAGTTTTATGAAAATTATTCATCTGTGCCTAAAACATACATGCAGACTCACATTTCTTTGAAACTTTGCAGAAATGTACAGGGTCATTCCAAATATCACTGAAACCAATCTTACTCCAATTGGCCAAAAGGGGGCGCTATAGCAATTTTTTGAAAAGGCAGACTTTAAACAGGCATAAGTCATGCCTCGTTTGGCCGAAAGTCGTGAAACTTGCTTACACATGTGCCTTGACTCATGAGGAACACACGTATCGATTTGACCATTAAGCTCCGCCCTTAGATTTTCCGCAATTTTGAGCAGTTTGAAAAATACTTGTTTTTGCCAGTTCTGGCTTAACCGTGCATACGCTTTTTACGAAACTCGGCCATATGGTAGATGCTCATGAAAAACTACCAAGAAATAATTCTCACACTCATTCGTCAAAGGGTGGCGCTATAGCACTCAATTGAAAGTGCCAACTTTGAACAGGTACAACTCATGCCCTGTTTGACCTACAACCATGAAACTTCGATACACATATGCGTCTCTTCATGCCCGACAACTTTCGTGGTCTGACTTTTGACCTCTGACCTTTAGATCGCCCACCATTTTGAATTATATGAAAAACAGTCATTGGCTCCTAACTTCTGCATTTTTTCACTTATGGAAAATCCGTTGGAAATTTTTGTAGGCAGTGGTCCAAAGTTCATGTGTAAAATGTTTCGTGCAGATTGCTCAAAAATCCCAGGAGGAGATAGATTTTAACTATTACAGTTTTATGAAAATTATTCATCTGTGCCTAAAACATACATGCAGACTCACATTTCTTTGAAACTTGGCAGAAATGTACAGGGTCATTCCAAATATCACTGAAACCAATCTCACTCCAATTGGCCAAAAGGGGGCGCTATAGCAATTTTTTGAAAAGGCAGACTTTAAACAGGCATAAGTCATGCCTCGTTTGGCCGAAAGTCGTGAAACTTGCTTACACATGTGCCTTGACTCATGAGGAACACATCTATCTCTTTGACCAGTAAGCTCCGCCCTTAGATTGTCCGCAATTTTGAGCAGTTTGAAAAACACTTAAACCCAGGATTTTTCAGCTATTTGCGTGAAACTGTATCATCTCTGTGATCTCCTTTTTCACAGTTACTTATCTGTTGGGCCAATGGCGTCTCCCTTAAATGAAGGCCTCACAATCTCAGGGTCGCCAGTTCAAGCCTCACTTGATGCAGACTTAATTTAAGTTGAATTGCAAACAACATGACTGTATCATTGAATACATGTGCAACTGTTAAAGGTAATGATGAAATGCTTCTTGGAGAGAGTATGTTTTTTTAATGTATGACAAACTTCATTGTGAAAATAACCGATCTACAATCTCAAAACTTTTCAGATAGCAACATGTTTCTGAGCTTGTAGATCACTGAAACCAATCTTACTCCAATTGGCCAAAAGGGGGCGCTATAGCAATTTTTTGAAAATGCAGACTTTAAACAGGCATAAGTCATGCCTCGTTTGGCCGAACGTCGTGAAACTTGCTTACACATGTGCCTTGACTCATGAGGAACACACGTATCGATTTGACCATTAAGCTCCGCCCTTAGATTGTCCGCAATTTTGAGCAGTTTGAAAAACACTTAAACCCAGGATTTTTCAGCTATTTGCGTGAAACTGTATCATCTGTGTGATCTCCTTTTTCACAGTTACTTGTCTGTTGGGCCAATGGCGTCTCCCTTAAATGAATGCCTCACAATCTAAAGGTCGCCAGTTCGAGCCTCACTTGATGCAGACTTAATTTAAGTTGAATTGCAAACAACATGACTGTATCAATGAATACATGTGCAAATGGTAAAGATAACCTGAAATGCTTATTTGAGAGTACGTTTTTTCAACGTATGACATACTTTATCTGAAAATAGCTGATCTACAATCTCACAACTTTTCATGGTTTGTGAGCTTGTAGATCGGCTACTTTCACTAGTTTTGGTTCTGAGGAGATGTACAATTTCTTCATTGGTAAATGGTTTGTGAACGAGTGATCTTAGTGTTAGTGAAACAGGGGCTTGGTTCATGAAAGAAGGCAAGAGTTTATGATCTTCAACAGACAATATCAGCCTGGAAAAAGCTATAGCACTATAGGTAGTGTTGCAGCCTATTAGTCTGAAGGTTGAGAGTTTGAATCCTGTTAATGGCAGTAGGTTGAGATGTCCAATCAAACCATTATGTTTCCATCTCTCTCTCTCATCAATCTATTGTTTCCATGTCACTCTCTCTCTCTTCAATCTATTCCGTTTCCATGTCTCTCTCTCTCTCTCTCTATTCACTGGCCCCGTATTATCGCTGCTTGCAGCTATATTTATTATTATTATTACGGGGCCAGAGCTCTGCTCTGGACACGTATTGTTATTGGCAGTATTCTGTCACTTCTTCTTCTGCCACTTTTCGCAGTTCTGGCTGAACCGTGCAGTCGCTTTTTACGAAACTCGGCCATATGGTAGATGGTCATGAAAAACGATCAAAAAATAATTCTCACAATCTTTCGTCCAAAGGTGGCGCTATAGCACTCAATTGAAAATGCCAACTTTGACCAGGTACAACTCATGCCCTGTTTGACCTAGAGCCATGAAACTTGGATACACATATGCGTCTCCTCATGCTGAACAACTTTCACCCTCTGACTTTTGACCTCTGACCTTTAGATCTCCCACCATTTTGAATTATATGAAAAACAGTCATTGGCTCCTAACTTCTGCATTTTTTCACTTATGGAAAATCCGTTGGAATTTTTTGTAGGCAGAGGTCCAAAGTTCAAGTGTTAAACGTTTCGTGCAGATTGCTCAAAAATCCCAGGAGGAGATAGATTTTAACTATTACAGTTTTATGAAAATTATTCATCTGTGCCTAAAACATACATGCAGACTCACATTTCTTTGAAACTTTGCAGAAATGTACAGGGTCATTCCAAATATCACTGAAACCAATCTTACTCCAATTGGCCAAAAGGGGGCGCTATAGCAATTTTTTGAAAAGGCAGACTTTAAACAGGCATAAGTCATGCCTCGTTTGGCCGAAAGTCGTGAAACTTGCTTACACATGTGCCTTGACTCATGAGGAACACACGTATCGATTTGACCATTAAGCTCCGCCCTAAGATTTTCCGCAATTTTGAGCAGTTTGAAAGATACTTGTTTTTGCCAGTTCTGGCTTAACCGTGCATACGCTTTTTACGAAACTCGGCCATATGGTAGATGCTCATGAAAAACGACCAAAAAATAATTCTCACACTCATTCGTCAAAGGGTGGTGCTATAGCACTCAATTGAAAGTGCCAACTTTGAACAGGTACAACTCATGCCCTGTTTGACCTACAACCATGAAACTTCGATACACACATGCGTCTCTTCATGCCCGACAACTTTCGTGGTCTGACTTTTGACCTCTGACCTTTAGATCGCCCACCATTTTGAATTATATGAAAAACAGTCATTGGCTCCTAACTTCTGCATTTTTTCACTTATGGAAAATCCGTTGGAAATTTTTGTAGGCAGTGGTCCAAAGTTCAAGTGTTAAACGTTTCGTGCAGATTGCTCAAAAATCCCAGGAGGAGATAGATTTTAACTATTACAGTTTTATGAAAATTATTCATCTGTGCCTAAAACATACATGCAGACTCACATTTCTTTGAAACTTTGCAGAAATGTACAGGGTCATTCCAAATATCACTGAAACCAATCTCACTCCAATTGGCCAAAAGGGGGCGCTATAGCAATTTTTTGAAAAGGCAGACTTTAAACAGGCATAAGTCATGCCTCGTTTGGCCAAAAGTCGTGAAACTTGCTTACACATGTGCCTTGACTCATGAGGAACACATCTATCGCTTTGACCAGTAAGCTCCGCCCGTAGATTGTCCGCAATTTTGAGCAGTTTGAAAAACACTTAAACCCAGGATTTTTCAGCTATTTGCGTGAAACTGTATCATCTGTGTAATCTCCTTTTTCATAGTTCCTTGTCTGTTGGTCCAATGGCGTCTCCCTTAAATGAGTGCCTCACAATCTCAAGATCGCCAGTTCAAGCCTCACTTGATGCAGACTTAATTTAAGTTGAATTGCAAACAACATGACTGTATCAATGAATACATGTGCAAATGGTAAAGATAACCTGAAATGCTTATTTGAGAGTACGATTTCTCAATGTATGACATACTTCATTCTGAAAATAGCCGATCTACAATCTCAAAACTTTTCAGATAGTAACGTGTTTCTGAGCTTGTAGATCGGCTGCTTTCACTGTTTTCGGTAGCGAGGAGACATACAATTTCTCTATTGGTAAATGGTTTGTGAACGAGTGATCTTAGTGTTGGCTTGGTTCATGACAGAAGGCAAGAGTTTATGATCTTCAACAGAAAACATCAGCCTGGACAAAGCTATAGCACTATAGGTAGTGTTGCAGCCTATTAGCCTATCATGGGGCGGCCATAGCTGGGTGGTTAGTGAGCACGCCTAGGGAACCAGAGGCCCTGGTTGCCCCAGGTTCGATTCCAGGCCATCCCAGCATATGCGTCGATGAAATGAAATTTGTCCCTGAGCAAGACTCTTAACCCCTAATTGCTCACAGGTTCTCATTGGAAACAAGACCACAAGGACTTTCATGAACGACCTGTTAAAAGGAATTATCCTTATCCTAGTCCGAAGGTTGAGAGTTCGATTCCTGTTAATGGCAATAGGTTGAGATGTCCAATCTATCCATTCTGTTTCCATCTCTCTCTCTCTCATCAATCTATTCCGTTTCCATGTCTCTCTTCAATCTATTCCGTTTCCATGTGTCTCTCTCTCTCTCTCTCTCTCTCTCTCTCTCTCTCTCTCTCTCTCTCCAGTCTCTCTCTCTCCAGTTTCCATGTCTGTCTGTCTCTCTCTCACTGGCCCCGTATTATCGCTGCTTGCAGCTATATTTATTATTATTATTACACTTATAGCGTTTTGTGTCCACGAGCCATAGTCCCTATGCCCTGTGGACACGGCCAATTTCTGGGTTCCACTGTACAGTCTGTGGGGACGTGACAATTCACCGGGGGGACTCTAAATGTGCTCTTGGCCCCCCTCTGCGTGTGGACACCACTTGTTCGTCCATCAGTCCCACGGATGATTTTTTCTTTTTTTTTTTGTATTTAGGGTCCTTTTCTGCAGTTCAAGCATAATTCCACAGGGTGGCAGGCTATTTTCCAAAACTATTGGAAGTGGACATGTGTACACAGCCAGCATTAACTCAATGGAAAATGTACTCTGTGTACACCGTGTACAGAGGGTTTCCAAAGGGGTCCATGGCTGGTTCCCAAAGTGTGGTTCGGGGACACTATAGCCTAGACATGTTCATGTAAAACTATTGGCCGTGGACACAAACTTGTGTAAAACTATTGCCCGTGTACACAGTGGTTGATCTCAAGTTCAAAGGGGCTACAGGGCTGACAAGAGCCTAGTACAGCATAATAGCTCCTATTAGAGTCTAGTATGGCTTAGAACATTCTAGTGTAGCCTATTCCAGCTGGACCCAGCATTTATAGCCTAGTACAGTCATCTAACTACCCCCATACCCTAGGCTATTCTCCCACTGGGCTAGACTTGGGTGTGCTGGAATGTGCTGGGCTGTGCTGGGCTCTGGTGGGCTGTAATGGGCTCTGATGGGCTGTGCTGGGCTCTGTTAGGTTGTACGGGGCAGTACTATACTATAGCCTAGAAATGTTCATGTAAAACTATTGCCGGTGGACACAAACCCATGTAAAACTATTGCCCGTGGACACAGTGGTTAATCCCAAGTGCAAAGGGGCTACAGGGCTGACAAGAGCCTAGAACAGCCTAATAGAGCCTATTAGAGTCTAGTAAGGCCTAGAACATTCTAGTCTAGCCTATTCCAGCTGGACCCAGCCCTGTATAGCCTATTACAGTCATTGAACTACCCCCATACCCTAGGCTATTCTCCCAGTGGGCTGGACTTTGTGTTCTGGAATGTGCCGGACTGCTGGGCTCTGGTGGGCTATAATGGGCTATAATGGGCTCTGTTGGAATGTGCTGGGCTCTGTTAGATTGTATGGGGCAGTACTATACTATAGCCTAGACATTTTCATGTAAAACTATTGCCGGTGGACACAGACCCATGTAAAACTATTGCCCGTGGACACAGTGGTTAATCTCAAGTGCAATGGGGCTATAGGGCTGACAAGAGCCTAGTACAGCCTAATAGAGCCTATTAGAGTCTAGTAAGGCCTAGAACATTCTAGTCTAGCCTATTCCAGCTGCACCCAGCCCTGTATAGCCTATTACAGTCATTTAACTACCCCCATACCCTAGGGCAGACTATTCTCCCAGTGGGCTGGACTTTGTGTGCTGGAATGTGCCGGACTGCTTGGGCTCTGGTGGGCTATAATGGGCTCTGGTGGGCTGTGTTGGGCTCTGTTAGGTTGTACGGGGCAGTACTATACTATAGCCTAGAAATGTTCATGTAAAACTATTGCCGGTGGACACAAACCCATGTAAAACTATTGCCCGTGGACACAGTGGTTAATCGCAAGTGCAAAGGGGCTACAGGGCTGAAAAGAGCCTAGTACAGCCTAATAGAGCCTATTAGAGTCTAGTAAGACCTAGAACATTCTAGTCTAGCCTATTCCAGCTGGACCCAGCCCTCTATAGCCTATTACAGTCATTTAACTACCCCCATACCCTAAGCTATTCTCCCAGTGGGCTGGACTTTGTGTGCTGGAATGTGCCGACTGCTGGGCTCTGGTGGGCTATAATGGGCTATAATGGGCTCTGGTGGGCTGTGCTGGGCTCTGTTATGTTGTACGGGGCAGTACTATACTATAGCCTTGACAACTTCAGGTAAAACTATTGCCGGTGGACACAAACCCATGTAAAACTATTGCCCGTGGACACAGTGGTTAATCTCAAGTGCAAAGGGGCTACAGGGCTGACAAGAGCCTAGTACACCCTAATAGAGCCTATTAGAGTCTAGTAAGGCCTAGAACATTCTAGTCTAGCCTATTCCAGCTGGACCCAGCCCTGTATAGCCTATTACAGTCATTTAACCACCCCCATACCCTAGGCTATTCTCCCAGTGGGCTGGACTTTGTGTTCTGGAATGTGCCAGACTGCTGGGCTCTGGTGGGCTATAATGGGCTATAATGGGCTCTGGTGGGCTGTGCTGGGCTCTGTTAGGTTGTCCGGGGCAGTACCATACTATAGCCTAGAAATCTTCAGGTAAAACTATTGCCGGTGGACACAAACCCATGTAAAACTATTGCCCGTGGACACAGTGGTTAATCTCAAGTGCAAAGGGGCTACAGGGCTGACAAGAGCCTAGTACAGCCTAGAGCCTATTAGAGTGTAGTAAGGCCTAGAACATTCTAGTCTAGCCTATTCCAGCTGGACCCAGCCCTGTATAGCCTATTACAGTCATTTAACTACCCCCATACCCTAGGCTATTCTCCCAGTGGGCTGGACTTTGTGTGCCGGACTGCTGGGCTCTGGTGGGCTATAATGGGCTCTGGTGGGCTGTGTTGGGCTCTGTTAGGTTGTACGGGGCAGTACTATACTATAGCCTAGAAATGTTCATGTAAAACTATTGCCGGTGGACACAAACCCATGTAAAACTATTGCCCGTGGACACAGTGGTTAATCTCAAGTGCAAAGGGGCTACAGGGCTGACAAGAGCCTAGTACAGCCTAATAGAGCATATTAGAGTCTAGTAAGACCTAGAACATTCCAGTCTAACCTATTCCAGCTGGTACCCAGCCCTCTATAGCCTATTACAGTCATTTAACTACCCCCATACCCTAAGCTATTCTCCCAGTGGGCTGGACTTTGTGTGCTGGAATGTGCCGACTACTGGGCTCTGGTGGGCTATAATGGGCTATAATGGGCTCTGGTGGGCTGTGCTGGGCTCTGTTATGTTTTACCGGGCAGTACTACACTATAGCCTTGACATCTTCATGTAAAACTATTGCCGGTGGACACAAACCCATGTAAAACTATTGCCCGTGGACACAGTGGTTAATCTCAAGTGCAAAGGGGCTACAGGGCTGACAAGAGCCTAGTACAGCCTAATAGAGCCTATTAGAGTGTAGTAAGGCCTAGAACATTCTAGTCTAGCCTATTCCAGCTGGACCCAGCCCTGTATAGCCTATTACAGTCATTTAACCACCCCCATACCCTAGGCTATTCTCCCAGTGGGCTGGACTTTGTGTTCTGGAATGTGCCGGACTGCTGGGCTCTGGTGGGCTATAATGGGCTCTGTTAGGTTGTCCGGGGCAGTACTATACTATAGCCTAGAAATTTTCATTCAAAACTATTGCCGGTGGACACAAACCCATGTAAAACTAGAAAATGTGCTCCTCGGAGCACAGGTCTCCGCCAGTACTGTTCCTGATTAATACTGTCTTACCTATTTATTACATTTATTGTTGTGGTTGTTGTTTTATTATTTTATTAAAAAGAAAAGTTATATTATAATCACAATATGATGTTATTGTTGCAATATTATTAATGTTACCATTCTCCCAGCCCTGCCTTCCACAAAATGCCCCACATTGAAATGGGGATGAGAACAGAAATGTCTGTCTGCCTGTGACACCTGTGCAATAAACAGCCTTGAATGTTTATGCACCAGTGGGGGCCACCGTGGGGGGCCAATTGGTAAGGAGAGGAAAATGAATAAAGAAATAATAAAATGATGTGTGCGTGCGTGCGTGCGCAACAGTTTACCAACTTTCAACTCCTCATCTTCACTTATTAACTTTAAACACAGACTGAGGGCCAGCCTGATGAATCAAGCCTCTCCACTTGCTTCTACCATCTAACGTAGCTTTTTGCACACACACACACACACACACACACACATTTGCAGAAACATGTACACACACACACACACACACACACATTTGCAGAAACATGCACACACACGCACACTCAATACACAGACACTTACACCCACACATTCAACTGCACACAAGGTATTTGTTGTTTGTCATGTCTTATGTTTGATTATTATGTTTAACTTGATTATTATGTTTAACTACTTGGTTATTATTTTTAGGTGAGAACCCTTTATAAGCCCTTTATGGGTTTATTTTCTCACCTGCACTTATTTCTGTGTTGTTTTTAATAATGTTACCTTTGTAATGTTTTTTATTGTGCAAAAAAAAACCTGACATCCCTATTTTGGGGCATGTAAAAATTGTCGAAATCTTTCTGTTGTGAGATAGATCGCCTCTTTTCGCTATTTCCTTTTTTCAAAAACATTTTTTGGGGGGGGGGGAACAACAGCAACAACAACAAACGTGACTTTATACCTCCGGAGAATGAGGATGTCTAGCAATTCTAACACCTTTTTTTTGTGTGTGTGTAGTGGTGAGCGAATCAGCGACCATGCACTGTGTGAATTGGGGGAGGGGGGTTAGGTGGTCATGTTTGCCTCAAAGAGCCCTTCTACATTAGCCTGGGATCCAGCCTGCTTCACTACGTTCGGCGGATTTTTTTTCCTCCACTTCGTTTCTCAGTCTGGAAAGGCTCCTATTTGACTAGTTTGAACTACACTGCAACTACATATGTTACGTAGGCAACGTTGTTGCTGATTGGATGTAGTTCAAACGAATCACGAATCACAACGATCACGCTAGTGTTTTTGTCCCCGCCCCCGCACCACAGACCAATCAGAAGCCACGGCTCGTTTTCAGGCGTATGGCATGTCCCTCCTCCCTTGGAGATAGGAGGCTTTCCAGACTGAGAAATGAAGTGAGAAAAAAAAAAAAACGCCGAACGTAGTGAATCAGGCTGGATCCCAGGCTACTTCTACATCCCATTTGCCATGCAATCACATTACACACACACACACACACACACACACACACACACACACACACACACACACACACACACACACACACACACGCATTTTTGCATAAAAGGAGATGAAAGTAGATGCTGAGGTGAACCTTAAACTGAGTGATCATCCTGTTGTGATGCGTGGGCTGGGTGAGTTCATTGGCAAGTCACTGACAGGCAGTTTGAGGTGATGTATAGCAGCAATACGAGACATGAGGCACAGAGAAGAGATCTGCCACTCCAGGCAGCAAAATGTCACGGTCACACTCACATGATCCCAGTGTGGGATATCAACCACTCAACCACTAGATGTTTTTGTTTTACATCATCAAACAGCAAGGATATAGCTGCAGATTGTTTGCCTATCATGACATTATATGCCCTGTGCTACTAGGATTAATGTGGTTATAACCCATTGAATCCGGGAGCAAATTGTCTGTAATTTTTGATTTCTTTGGCTATTCAAAAATAGCCAAAGAAAACATTTGAAAAATCTAGAAAATGTGTGCAAATCTTTCTATACGAACATTTGTAAAATAGTTTTGTTACAGGTACGCCCAGAAGCAAAGATTTTGAGTTACAAATGTTCGCTTAAAAATATATATATACTCAAAGATTTGCACAACTTTTCACGATTTTTCAAAAATAGCAGATCTACAAGCTCATAGCGCGGCACTTGGTGCCATGCCATGAGCTTGTATATCTGCTATTTTTGAATAGCCAAAGAAATCTAAAATGACAGAGACGTGTTCCCCGGATTGAATGAATTAAGATGCAGTCAGGCCATATAGTGAATACCGCCACAGGTGTTGAGGCTGAGCAGGTTTGAAACATACAGTACATGCCGTCGCAAAGCGCAAAGTTCATTCATCCTGAAGATATAATAACGCGGAAGTGGAGTGGTGAGTGTCTGAGCTTGTAGATATGCTATTTTTGAATGTGCAGCGTTTCTCAGTTAAGGCCAGTTCATATGTCCAATTCATGACCACCAAATAAACTATGTGGGTGGATGTCAACAAATACATAGACTGCTATGCAGTCGATACCAGGTGGAACTCTGCCCAGTGTCTGCTTTGGAAGTGCTATAATTATCCACGTGGACGCAAAGTATAGACCACGTCCACCTACGAGGTCTACGCGGCAGTCATTTTTTGTCCGTGGCACTTTTTGTGTCAATAGAAATAAATCCGGCCTGGACACAAAGGTGATCATCATAACTCCGGTTTGTTTTGATAATCACGGTAATCATTTTCCCATTGGACTCAATTGGACGATTTCTCCTGGCAATTTCTACAGGCAAGCTTCGAGTATCACTTATCAAAAGCATAATCACGGTTATTAATGTGTTTTTCCATCAGGGCTGTTAAAATGCAGACAAAATCCATTTCTAGTGCAGAAAGAGATGTTGTTGGCAGGGCCTGACGAACAAAATTTACACAATATGTTTAACAGATCATTGACAGAAAAGTTGTGAAAGGAAAGACCTTTAAAGATTTTCCACAAGTGGTGGAAAAAGTACTCAAATGTTTTACTTAAGCAAAAGTATCAATACTGCAATGTAGAAATACGCTGTTACAAGCAGAAGTCCGGAAATAAAAATGTACTTGAGTAAAAGTACGAAGGTATTGGCATCAAAATGTACTTAAAATACCAAAAGTAAAAAAAATCACAAGTTTTCAAATGTATAAAATCTTTTGAAAATAGCTACAATATATCTATATATCTAAATATATATCTATATCTATATCTATATCTATATCTCTCTCTCTCTCTCTCTCTCTCTCTCTCTCTCTCTCTCTCTCTCTCTCTCTCTCTCTCTCTCTCTCTCTCTCTCTCTCTCTCTCTCTCTCTCTCTCTCTCTCTCTCTCTCTCTCTCTCTCTCTATATGGCCGAAATGTATATAGGGCTGAAGTGGTTTGTAATAATAATCAAAATCTACAAAGTAACTAACCAAAGTTTTCAAATTATTGTAGTGTAGAGTAGAAGTAAAAGTACTGAAAATTGGAAATACTCCAGTAAAGTGAAAATTCCTCAAAAGTGTATCAAGT
Source organism: Gymnoscopelus microlampas (assembly GCF_963454915.1). Taxonomy (NCBI): domain Eukaryota; kingdom Metazoa; phylum Chordata; class Actinopteri; order Myctophiformes; family Myctophidae; genus Gymnoscopelus; species Gymnoscopelus microlampas. The sequence continues at coordinate 21,979,014 of NC_139959.1, forward strand.
ACTAACAGTAGAGTAGAGTAAATGCACTTAGTTACTTTACACCACTGCGTTCCACGCATAGGTCTGCACTCATACAAACATGCACGATCATACGCATTGATGACTAGTTTAAGCTGCCTTTGCAACATTCATGGAGAAGGAAAAAAAGCATTTCCTCTGCAAAGTCACTCATCTCTCTCCACACACGAGGAAACCCTGTGGGATCATGGGACATAGCAATGGCGGCGTTTCCTAGCCAGAGCTTGTGCTGCTGGCTAGCTCCCACATCTGAAAAGAAGTTCACATAGCCTGCCATCTAGTTCTTCCATCACGATTATGGAAATAGCATTTTGTTTTAAGTTCAGCTTTTTTGTCTGATAAATAAAAAAAGAAAGGAGATGGAAATTAGAGTTAAAGATAAACAGCCGAGCTTATAGTCGCAGTGCCTCTGGGAATGTTTTTCAAACGTGTGGCACATTGAAATGGCAGGCCTTTTATGGCACTTTTTGTCATGGAATAAAATGTTCCCCAATGAGCCCTGTTAGCCCATTTGGACCGGGAACGCATCTGTGTGCCATGTTTTGATTTCTTTGGGCTATTAAAAAATAGCAGATATACAAGCTCATAGCGTGGCACCGAGTGCCGCGCTATGAGCTTTTTTTTAAAAAATATTGTGAAAATGTGTGCAAATCTTTAGTTTGAATATATATATTTTTTTTAAGCGAAAGTTTTTAACTCAAATCTTTGCTTCTGGGGATTTTACAAATTCTAAATCCTAACAGTTTTCTTTTCCCTATTTTTTTTTTTTTTTTTTTTTTACTTAATATGTTGCTATATTATCAATGGTTTTCAAACTTTTTCATGTCAAGGACCCCCAAAATAATATCTATTTGTCCGCGGACCCCCTGCCATCTAAAAATATTTTGTTCCAGGGACCCCCAGAAGAAAAGTTTTGAGTTAAAAATGTATATAAAAGATTTGCAATTATAATTATTTTTTTTCTAAAAATAGCAGATCTACAAGCTCATAGCGCGGCACTCGGTGCCACGCTATGAGCTTGTATATCTGCTATTTTTATTTTGCCAAAGCCATCTTAAAATGACACAGATGCGTTCCAGCTCTGAATGGGTTAAGGCACACTGTGACACTGTGTAAAGCTCCCCATGTCTGTTCAACCATACTAATGATGCTTATTTATGTGCTCTCTCTCTCCTGATGTATGGTTGTTTTCATGAATTCTGAAAGCGCTTTCGTGTCAATACCGTCTTTTTGTTTTTTTGTGTCTTTCGCCTCTCATTTGAAGGTCGAAAACGATGCAGTGAAGTGAGAAATTGTTCCGCTATTCTCAACATTATTTTTTCATGCTACATCCAGAGGACTGAAATAAAAATCACTTTTTTCTTTTATCTATCTATTTGTTGATCTTTTTTTGTGTGCGCGGGCCAGTGAATCCAATCAGAATGCAACTCTTAAGCCCTTTGACTCTGCCAACAAAAGTTGATGGTCTCCCAGTGTGTAAGCTGCCTATCAGATAATAAGGGCGACTCTCAATACCACCCAGTGCGACCGCGGCGGCGACGGTGGTCCCGGTGTCTTTTTCCTACATTCTTTATTTATTTCCTTCACCTGGCGTCTGTCCACCACGTGTCGCTGGCTGCTGTCGTCTCTCTCCTCCTCCCCCGCTCTCCGGGGAAATCTCCCAAGAGCAGCTGTCCTTATCAATGCACCGCTCCCCTGCTCGCTGTCCGTCTGGGCTGCATTCTCCATGACAGCGGCACCGAGGTGGCTGTAATCTGCCTAGACTTTAACAAAATTAAACCGCCCGACCGGGGGCACTGAGGGTAGAGGCGGCACATCAAGATTTCCCACCTCGCTATGTGCGGCGTCGGAGGTCCACGGAGGCCCCCCTCCGGATGCGCCGCATCAGACTACATTTGGTCAAGTTTGAGCCAATGAGTTTATGTGGACATATGAGTTTCCATTTAAGTCATACTTTTGCAAAATAACTGATGTAAAACATTGCTTAAAAGTCGTATACCAAATTATTCATTCTTTTGTAAGGACCCGCTATTGTGAGAGGTGGAGTTAGGTTGTTCACCTGAAGGAGCTATTGGTTGGTGAGAAAGTAAAGGCGTGTCTAAATCTATTGTTAAAGAAATGGATGTGTATCCTATTGTGGTGTATAAGACATGAGGTTTTTGTAACTGAAGTTGCGCTGTTTTTATCTGACCAACTGAACGGAATTGCCACGCTATAGCAATAAACTAATTGTTATAAGAACCACTTTTGAACTGGAGCTTTGTTCTTATTCTTACACTCAGGAAAAAGTATTGTTTTTCGTCTGATAAACTCGGACCAGAGACCACACTGTAGACATTTAAAAAAAGAAAACAAACATTTGGTTATTATTGATACAGTCATTATGGCATAACAATACACTGATAGGCTCAGGGATTGAAATTGAAGGAATAGTTCACCCAAGAAATGACTTTATTTCTATCGTTTACTTATGATGTCTTCGATCAATACAAGGACAATGTTCGTTTGTAACACTTTACATTGAACGAGGAATCCAACAAAATTGCATTACATTATTAGTTAACTTAGCTGATGAGAGTTTCACTGCAGCAACAGTTTGTTCTTATAGAGGGCCACGGTACACTGTCTGCTTAGGAAGGCATTACAGTGTAAGACACTTTCTGCTCTCTTTCTAACTGTCCACATAACATTCCGTTTACTGCAGGGGTGTAGTGGAGGGGGAGAATGCTCCCTCAATCCTTTTGCTTTTGGTTAATTGAATGAGTTTGTTTTCATATCAAATTGAAACTGTGGTGTCACTGCAACAAAGTCTAACGGCAGCGGACTTGGCCAGAGCCCGTCCGTCGGTTGGTTGGGGTGTCACCTTGACAACCAACCAAAAAAAACAATAAAACCTACGGCATATCCGTGGGGTTTATATTGTGGTAAGTATATATTGTGGAGAGGATTTGGGGCTTTTAAACCTTCAAGCTGTTTGCTTTTCTGTAATCTCTCAAGGCAGATTCTGCTAACAGCATAAACAAAGAATTTGTTTTCTTTTCTTTTTACCGAATGGGTTCCCAGATTGGCTTTTCTGTTCTGGTGTTGTGCGTTTGATGCTAGATTGTTGTTCAGCTTATTTCTTGGTCAGTGAGTCAAGTGCATTGAACCAATCGGGTGTTGGTTGGACAGGGGTAATTGAGAAAAGGTAATTGATTCTGGGTAGAATTGACATTTTGGTGCAAGGAAGAGTGATACATTATTCCAACAGTTTACTGTAGTTTGGTGGATTTAAGAATGGGGTGAAGTTGAGGTGGAACAACTGTGGAAGATTTGAGGAAATATCCTTTGAGTTGAGTTGTGCCATGTTGTGAGCTTGAAGATCGGCTATTTTCGGCAAAGAGATTTTGTGTAGAGAGAAAAAGGAGGGGACCATGCGTATAAACCCCTGGGGGACACCAGTTAATGAAGTATCTAACCATAACCGTAATGAAGGATTTAACCATAACCCTAGACCCTCCAGAAAAACGCGGGCAAAAATCCTTGATTATGTGGGCTAAAACTCTTGATTATGTGGGCTAAAACTCTTGATTATGCGGGCTAAAATATTTGATTATGCGATGAAATATGCGTTTTTTTTTGCAATTTTATGCGGTGAAATTGCGGGAAGTTGCGAAATATGCGGAAAGTTGTGAAATATGCGGCAATATGCGAAATATGCGATATGCGAAAAGTTGCGAAAAATGCGAAATATGTTAAAAGTTGCGAAATATGCGGAAATATGCGATGCGAATCGCATATTATGCGATGCGATGTGCGTATTATGCGATGCGATGCGCATATTATGCGATGCGCCCTTTTTGAAAAAACGTTACCCACGCATAATTATGCGCCATTTTGCGGTAAATTCTGCGATCGCATAAACTCATTTTTCTGGAGGGTCTAATAACCCTATACTGTAGCTCTGCATTTAGACGTGCAATTCATAAAGATAGCTATAGAATGTTTGAAATGTTAATGCTGATATAATCATGTGGAATATACGTGGTGTTTCCCTCTGTGTTTTTAATCATTTGTACACATTTTTCTTGCTTTTCCTTGTTGTCGCTGGAGTTGATTTTCCAGATATTTCCCTGATTGGTCACTGTGTTCAGAGCACTTACGTTTTGGCCTACGTATGAGAAATTGGGTCTTCGTGTTTATGATGTTATTCAGTCTGTAATTTGTTTCAGTTAATTCTCTTTTAAATAGCAGATTAATCAGATTGATTTGTAGCCAGTATACCAGGGACGTGCAGAAAATGTTAGAGGGGCAGGGACTGAAATCTCGATTTAAGCCTGGAATATTTCGTTCCGAAAATAGCCGTTCTACAAGCTCGTGAGCTTGTAGATTGGCTATTTTTGGTGCGACACAGCGCTCAAATAAGAATAATTTACTGGAGATGCGGCGTATGGTATGGAATTCTACACAGAGAGGGCAATTATTTTCAAAATAAAATGCTGCATTCATGTGCAAGGAGAGTTCGAAAAAGACAATACTCTTGAATGCTGCCTTGGGGGTTACGGCATGGAAAGGCGGCATTTGCATTTCTTTTACCATAGTAGAAGCTGCATTCATGGCCTGGAGAGGGCACTTTTTTTTTACAGTTGTGTAAAAGGGCAGGGGGCTCAAGCCCCCTTTGATGCCTGTGTGTGTGCATACCTCCAGTATACCATTCAGTCCTCATACTCTGTTCAATTCTCTTTCAAGATGCTGCCCCTTGTTTTATATACATTATATTGGCGGAGTATGAGATCACTGCCCTGGCTCTTCGTCTCATCTCAACCAGATGACAGTGACGTGACAATTCAAGGACTTTTAAGACCTTTTTAATACCTCAAAAAGAAAATGACTGCAACAAAATCAAGAAACTATACTATACTGTAAAAATGGTCAAACATTGGTCAAATAATATAAGACAGAGGAAGAAAGAGTGAAAGAGTGAAATTAGCCGAACTACTGCGAAACGTTATGATCTGTCGAACCGAGTCAAACTAAATGAAATGCCTCAACTCCTACATTCCAAGTGCTTATCAGGGTGGGGCGCCCCCCAGTTCCAATATGATTATGTTGGGGGGTCACAGCCTGAAAAGGTTGAGCTGGTATAGAGTAGGTCCGGGTGTTGTAGAGTCATTTAGTTGGATGAAAGATGCACTCTCTATTCAGGTAAGTGTCATTTTAAGTATACTATGAGCTTGTAGATCTGCTATAATTGAAAAATCGTGAAAATTATTTTTAAATATTTTTTTCCAAAAAACTGTTAGGATTTAGATTTTTTTTACAAGCGGCTTCGGGTCTTAATGGGTTAACATAAACATGCTCAGAACACTTATGTGGGTGGGCCCTGATCCAGAAAAAGGTGAGAGCCAGTGATCTAATGGGTGATGAGTTTGTGTTGGAGACCGACCATCTTGCTTTGCAGTGCATGAAGAGAATGAAAGATTCCAATGCAAGGATTGCTAGGCGGGCGGTCCTGTCTTGGTAGCTCAGGCACTTCACATAGCCTATCTGAGCTATAAAGTGGAGAGCATTGTCTGTCAACAAACATTCACCTTTGCAAAGTCTTCATACTCTACCACTTTCCTAGACACTCTATAGTCAGATATTCTACTGGAGGTTATTAGTTTAGTTATTGGCACGTGTGTTGAAACACACCTTTGACATGTGGGGCGCTTAAACAAACAGCCATAGTAAGACACCACACAGATTAGTTTGAGGTACTCGGGCATTGACTGGCTTCTTCTCAAGCGCACTGCTTGCTTAAAAGGGATAGTTCACCCCCAAAATGACCTTTTTTCTATCGATTCGTCACCCCATGGAGACTTGAATTCATGGATATTTTTGGGTGTTTTTGTCGCATTCCTAAACCTACTGTATAATTTGATGACCGGCAGCGGTTCCGTTAGGAGACGCAAAGAGTCTCCTTTGTGTCTCCTACCGGAACCGCTGCCTCCCGGCCCGCTGGTCAAATTATTGGCTTAGAAATGTGACAAAAACAAAAAAATATCCATGAATTCAAGTCTCCATGGGGTGACATGGGGGGGGGGGTGAAAAATTCGGGTGAACTATCTCGTCAACCCATTCAATCCGGGAACGCGTGGCACAGAGTGCCGCGGTATGAGCTTGTAGATCTGCTATCTTTTGATAGCCAACGACATTTTAGATGTCTTTGGCTATTCAAAAATAGCAGATCTACAAGCTTTTTACAGTACACTGGTTAAACGGTGTACTGTAAAACACAAAGAGTGAGTGAAGCCATCACCCTCTCTTCTCATCGTCTATCGTGCGGCCATGGGGAATCTAATCACTCAGTCTAAAATGGAGGTGCAAAGTCCAATTAACACGGCAATCCGAGGGGGTGACAGATGGGCTTTTCTTTTTTTAGGGATGAAGTTTTAAAAAAAAAACACACACAATGGTGATAGCCCTAAGAGGCGGACATCTCTATTATTAGTACTGAGCTCCATCTCCGCTGCTCTTTCCTCGCTCTCCTTTACTCTCTCTCTCACCATCTGCCACGAGATGAAGGACGGGCTGCTCTCTCAGCCAGTGGTGTAAAGTAACTAAGTACATTTACTCAAGTACTGTACTTAAGTACAATTTTGAGGTATTTTTTTTACTTTACTGGAGTATTTCCAATGTTCAGTACTTTTACTTCTACTCCACTACATCTCAGAGGCAAATATTGTACTTTTTACTCCACTACAATTGTTTTAAAACTTTAGTTAGTTACTTTGCAGATATAAATATAGTACATTATAAAACATACATTAACCACTTTAGCCCTATTTTATACCTAGGCTATTTGAAAACAGCCGATCTACAAGCTCGCACGAGCTTGTAGATCGGCTATTTTCAAATGTTTTAGTACTTTTACTTTTGGCACTTTAAGTACATTTTGATACCAATACTTTTGTACTTTTACTCAAGTACATTTTTGAATTCTGGACTTTTACTTGTAACAGAGTATACTTCTACATTGCAGTATTGATACTTTCACTTTAAGTAAAACATTTGAGTACTTTTTCCACCACTGCTCTCAGGCAGCTGAGGGAGAGACAAAAGCCGCTGTGTCTCCATTACAGTCCTATAGCGAAGGAAATACAATAAAAGGGTGCTTTTGAGTGTTTTAGCGCGGTGAGAGAATACACCAGTCAGCCTCGTCGTCGTCACCGCCGAAACCACAATCTGTGAACCGTGATCCCTTCATTATGACATTTCATACTCTTCGGAAGGAAAGTGTTTGTGCGACACGGATAAAAACCTCTCCGCAACACTTTGTCGGTAATATGAGAGCTTTAGAGGGAAATGAAGCCGGCTGTTGCACCTGAGACCAGATTTTCTTTTCTCCTCCGCCGCTCGAGCTGCCTTTGAGAAAGCAATCAGATGCCAAAACTCATTGAGGAGCTAAAACAAGGAGAGGCAGGGGGATTACATCAAGTCTGGCACGTAGTGAGATGATTACAAGCAGCACAGGAGCGGGGTGAGATAAAGATGCAGAAACAGAGAGACAGAGAGACAGACAGACAGACAGACAGACAGACAGACAGACAGACGGTCGCAGGTAGAGGGAGACAGTGAGGGACACACGCAAATAGAAGTGGAGATGGCGACACAGAGGGGTCGGTTATAATAACATGATTAAGGGACAAAGCTATATAGAATTTCAGGTTGTGGAAAAAAAATCCGATGGCTCTGCCACGCCAGCTGCTCCCGTCTGGCTAAATGTGCCGAGAATTGAGCATGCAGGCTCTTATACGTAGGCTGAATCTGTTATGCAGTACTTGTCTGAACACCCAGCACAAATGGCTCTTTGATCCATTGTCATTTTGATATTAATAACACGTGCACGCGGGGCTGGACGCGTGCACGTTCGCAGGCATGCATGCAGGCAACAACAATCCACTAAAACAACCGGTAGCAATATGGATGAACGGCCAGCAAGCCGACGGTTTGTGTTGGCCAATCAGGGAAACCAATGGATACAATCTCCCGTGTCCCCACACATACTGTACAATGTCTGCCTCTTTCTCAGGCCCTCGGGCTGACAGATTCAGATATTAGTTCTTTTTTGGTTTTCGGAAACCGTTTCATGTGACAGACACACAGGGCGCTATTAAGTCTTAATTACCGCAAGGTGTTATGTCTTAACTTAAGACGTGGAGGCGTGGCCAATGCCATTTTGCTATTATGGGTGTGGTAATCTGAAAGAAATATTTTTTCTTTGCGTTAAGTGGTGAGATTAAAAAAGAAAGAAACATCACATTGAAAGGAGAGATGTCCAAGTGCATGATTATGACATCATGGGCATCTTAATCACAGTAGCCTCTGTCTAATTATGTGACTGTCTCATGTTCAATACACATCTGTGATATCTCTTGACAAACCACCAAAATTAAAGTTCACATTATCAGCTGCCTATTATTAAAGTATCTCCCCCTTTCTCAGCGCAACAAAGTGGACACACATCGGTATGTTTCACACATTTTCTCAGTGCTACTGCTGCCCCAAAATATCTGATCTCCAAGCAAAAACACGGCCACTGCGTGATGCGTTGTATGCTTGTAGATAAGCTATGTTTGCGCAGCATAAGTGAAAGTAAAAGTAAACTGCAACGCTGCGCTTGGAGAGAGAGGGGAAGAGAACGCACTCCATTTGTTTAACTTTTAAGCAACAGGAAAAACAGCTGTAAAAACTTTCTAGTTTATTTTTATTTGATTGGATTAGTGAAGGAATAAGCCTTTGAAATGCCACCTAGAGTGGAACATGAGTTTTTCAGATCGAATGGATTGATACAGGGTAAGCAGGAGGGCTTTGGCTGTCTATCAGGCATGCGTGCGTAATGCACTCACCACCGCCTGACACTTCCTTTTTATCCTCAAGCGTTTGATAGAGGGATAATAAAATCATGATTGATACACCGAATGAACATAGACACAGCTAGGTAACATTGAATTATAACAATCGCTTGAGAATTGGCAGAGTATGACTTAGTTAAACTGACGAGTAGAGCTCTTGGCTGCCTATCATATGCATCCATGCGCTCTGTGCGCCCGCCACCTCCCGACACTTCCTTTTCACCCTTAAGTGGTTGATAGAGGGAGATACATCGAATGAACATAGACTCTAACATAGAGAATATTTAGAACTTTGACAATGGCTTGGGAATTGGCCGAGTAAGGCCGAGTTAAACTGCCGGTGTCCCTACAACCAAACTTCTGACCAATTTTCTGAGTGTTGTTAAAGTCAAGTGGCAAAATAACAGATACGGCATAGCGCCCTTAATCAACATATGAACACTCCCCCAGACGTTACATATGCTGGCGAGTCTTAAGCCTTAAGTGTTTGGGCTCACGACTTGCAAAATAGCTTGCAAAATAGCCACTGCGCATAAGATGGTGGCGTTATGACTTAATTACGCATAAGACCTGGAAATAATACATGGATAGGGCCCACAGTTCCTCAAACTATATCATATAAAGACAGATGTATATGAGCTGTTTGAACTTGTGTGTCATTAAGTGATTCCCCAAAATAAGGAACAAAAAGTGTGTCCCATGTCAGTTCAACAAAAGGGACACGTATTTTAGTTTCCAAATAAGAGACGATTGCGCATTTCGAGGGACGGTTGGCCAACCCTACATGTGACAGCAGCCCACGGTGAAGAGTTAACAGTGTCCATGGTGTGTACAGTATGTATAAATAAACTGACACGGCCTCTGGGCTTTACTCGTCCGGAGCCAATGTGTCTGGACACACAGGCTAACAGCTAAAGTGCCCCTGGCTCCCCTGTGTGGCACACGCACGCACGCACAGACACATACACACATGCATGCACGCACATGTTTGTATTACTATACTTCGTGTCCTCATCAATATTTTAGGACGGTGTCATGCACTGGAAACAGTTGAGCTACAAGCTAACAACGTGTCGTGCTGCCACACCTTGTGAGCTTATACATCAGTGCGTGACATCGACACTACATAAGTCAGGCATAACTCCGACCCTATAACCACTAATCCTAACCTCTAAATGCTTCATCCTAATCCTAATCTTTTCCTAACTCTAAGCCTGACAATCTTGCAATCTGAGCCTAAAGACCCAACAATCTTTCTTGACCATAAAAACAACCATGTCTCTACCAAGGTTATGATTGGATTTTTCATTTTAGTTTTAGTTTGTTTTAATTAGTTTTTTAGAACGGATTTGCTAGTTTTCATCCGTTTTTATTTTTAAAAATGCTAATAGATTTAGTTCGTTTTTATTAGTTTTAGTGTTAGTTTTAGTTTTGTTATACTTTGGGTTATTTGTCAGGTGCAGGCTTGAAAAGGTAAGTATTGTGTAATAAAAACAAAAGATAGCATTTAAAAATAAATTGTCCTCACAATGTCTATTTCTCAAATTCTGGAATACACTTGTGTGGACAGTTGGGCCTCACAAGTATAATAACACAAGCACACACACAAACACGCATGCACGCACACACACACGCACGGACGCACGGACGCACGGACGCATAAACAGATGCACACACATCCCCATGTAGGCCTACACGCTAGCACGCTCACGGATATGCGCTCACACACACAGGCACGCTTTATAGGAGTGACATCTCTTTTTTTGCCAAATCCTTGGCGTATTGTAAAGTGCACTTTGTTTGATCACATATGTATGCGAGATGAGAACCTGATATTAACACATTGCCTGCCAGAGTTTTTTCAGATTTTTAGCTGTTGCCTGCCAGGGTTTTGCCATGTTTTTGGTACCTGTTCGCGTAGCCACAGATTTTTTTCCTCCAGTATGATTGATCCCCAGATGGTTTCTAATCACAGATGAGATTCAGGTGTGGTTTCACAAATGTCAACGAGGTCATTTTGACCTCGTTGACATGTTTGGTTGATGTTTCAATATAGCTCAAAAGCAGTAGTTTTAAACCAAAAAACAAAGTGAATTGTTTGTCCGTTTGAATTTTAACATTGAAGTGAATGGAGCAGCAAATCTTCGAACATTTTTAGCTCCTAATCTGTTCATAATTCGACAAGGGTTGAAATTATAAAAAAATGCAAAAAAAAAAAAATTTTTTTTCCCCCTTTTTTCCAAAGACGTATATATACGTCATTGGCAGGCAACAGCTGATTTCTAAATGACGTATATATACGTCTTAGGCAGGCAATGTGTTAACTCACGGTATCATTCAAAAAATCTCATTGATTTTGTTTAAACTTTTCATAAAAGGATGGTGCATTATAGTAATACAATGCTGGTCGGATGGTCCGTGTGCTGTGATGAATGGATGGTGGAAGAGTCCTCGGTCATCTGAGCACCTGCTTACTGTCTGTGTCTTTCTCTGTCTGACACACACACACACACACACACACACACACACACACACACACACACACACACACACACACACACACACACACACACACACACACACACACACACACACACACACACACACACACACACACACAAGCACGCACACACACACACACACACACACACACACACACACACACACACACACTGGCGCGCACATGCACATAAATACAGATTTTTGACGGCCCATTTTCACGTAAGATAGCTGATCTCCACCCAAAGCGGAAGGGTGGCCAAGATATCGTGTTGCAGTTTAGCTCCATAGGGTTTGAATGATGTCAGATATGTGCAGAAATCCCATTTGCCGCGCCGCAGGTTAAAGACATTACACGCTGCAGTCTCTGAATAACACACAGATAAGACAAAAATCAACCCACTCAAGCACAAAAAATTCTGGTTTAGCATGCAGTGTTGATGTAGCCCACATTACGTCCCCAAATGTGGCTTCTCTGCCACGGTTGACTGGAGGGGGCCTTTATTTGGAAAGCCCTGGCGCATCATTCCCTGTTGCCTTAACCCATTAATACCGGGAACGCATCTGTGTCATTTTAAGATTTTTTTGGGCTATTCAAAAATAGCAGATCTACAAGCTCATAGCAAGGCACCGAGTGCCTCGAAAATGTGTGCAAATCTTTTAATATATATATTTTAAAGCAAACATGTTTTACTCCGATCTGTGCTTCTGGGAGTCCCTGGAACAACATATTTTGAGATGGGGGTCCGCGGCCAAATACATATCCTTTTGGGGGTCCTTAACATGAAGAAGTTGGAGCTCCACTGATATAGCAACAGAATTTTTTTTTTAAGTGTTAGGATTTAGAAGACATTTGTAGAATCCCCCAGAAGCAAAGATTTGAGTTACAAATTGTTCGCTTTACACACATTTTCACGATTTTTCAAAAAATAGCAGATCTACAAGCTCGTAGCTTGTATATCGCTATGAGCTATCTGCTATTTTTGAGTGGTGCCAACCACTCCTATATCTGGCTTTGTCCGTGAGTCCGTATGTATGTATGTATGTCTGTCCAATAAACAAACATTGATGACAACATCAATACGGGGCTCATCAAAGGCACCACTCTCTTCACACAGGGTGTGATTTTTTAATAGCCCAAAGAAATCTTGAAAATTACACAGATGCGTTCCCACCGGTCTTAAAGGGTTAAAGCTCCATGCCTCGGATAGCAGCAGAGGTATTACCTTCCCACGCACCCCCTCAGAATACTCTGCTTTACATTTGGCCTTCTGAACCCCACTGCTGATACTCTCTCTGCTGAGACTCGCAGTGGTGCCCTTGTTCCAACAGGCTGGCACTCAGTTTGTGCGCAATGTGCATACGCACGCACACACACACACACGCACACGCACGCGCGCGCCGTCACTGGCATGTGTGACATTCTCCGACCTGTGTACTCTGTGGAAGAGTGGGCAAACCGTGTAGACACTGTGTCGTGTTCGAAATCTTTTGTGTCTCTCTATACACAAATATAGAAGCGCTCTTACATATTAGATAACAACGGTATTGACTCAGAGGGCCGCTGCTGGCGATTTATATTATTGACGAAGAACCCCCCCAAAAAAATAGGGAATAAAGAAAGCGCAAGGAAAGATATGGCTCGATAGGAAATCCATCTCGGAACGTGACCGCGGTGCGACTAGCCGTACAATCACCTCTGCATGTTCATAGCAAAGACACGAGACAGAATTCAGTGGCACTTGTTCTTGTTCATCAGTAATAGATTACAATCAATTCAAGGCAGAGAAGATGGCTGAAGTAAAAAAAAAGCGAGGGGAAGGGGAATGAACTCCTCAGAAAAACCTTGGAATCGTTCCTCACACATTACGGAGACTATCGAGATGCTATTTCCCCTTCATAGTCCTCGTGGATGATTACAATGGAGGCACAGTGAGAAGTGAAATAGAGCCGCGCTGGCTGGCTGTATGGCTAGCTTCAGACGACTTAATCAGGTCATAAAGAAGTCCTCACTTAGAGATGCTGTGTTGCCACTGTGCTCTGCATTTCATCAGCCCCGGGGAAGAGTGAAATATGTTGCCGCTGAAGGTAATGTGCCCCATCTCTGTCTGACCACTGACAAATTTATCGCCCCCTCGACTATTTACAATCCATCCGAGCCATGATGATGTGGGGTGTGTTATTTAAGCCACCGAAGCACAACCATGTTGATGATATTGCTGCTGCACGCTTCCTTGAAAGAGGCACGGTGGGGTGGGGACGTTAAGTCGTGTGTTTATCCTTCATGCCAGGGTTTGTCGTTACAAGACTGGCCGTCTAGCATGCTAACATGGTTTGATTAGTTAGTGTGAGTTTACATCCAGAACAACAAACAACGAGGAGCTGTCCTTACTGGAATCCAATGGTTAATTCATTGGCCTATACTCATTCAAAGTTTTATACCAAACATAGCCATAAAGTGGTTACTTGATTGCTTAATTGGTTTAAAAGTAAGAAAAGTAAAGAAAGAAAGAAAGAAAGAAAGAAAGAAAGAAAGAAAGAAAGAAAGAAAGAATGAAATCCGACTCAAAATAGTCATCTCAAATAGCATTGGTCCCTGAGCTCACAGCTCCAAGGTTAAGTGAGAATACTCTTGACATTCAACAGACATTAGGATTGATACAGTAACTGCCAACTGCAACCAACTGCATCTTCTGAATAACAATAGCAGTAGTAATAGTTATGAAAAAGAAAAAAAAACATTAAGACCAATTTGATGCAAATACAAGCGGAGCAACAATAGCATGTTATACTTATGGTGCTAGAATGACTGAGGAGCCAAACAAAAATACATGTTACTCTTATGTAGCTGCTTGTGCACAAGACGTGACAATAAAGACCACCTTGAACCTTGAATCTACTTTATGTGACCTACCTCGTGTATGGTACATCATTTCATAATGGACTGACATAGTCATTGTAGTGGACAATGCAAGTTTTATGTGAGACCAGGGCATTGTTGATGTTTTCACTGAAATACCTTTGAGTAATGCTAAAGTGACAATCACAATTGTTGTGTGTTGCCTTTACAGTTGGGTATTTGCCTTTTAGAATGTAAGTTATGCAGTTCGCATACCGCCAAAACAGATCCACCGATGACAATATTGCCATGGCTCTCCACACCGTCCTCTCCCACATGGATAACAAGCGGCTGAAGGACAAATATGTACGTATGCTGTTTGTGGACTACTGCTCACCATTCAACACCATTGTCCCAGCAAAACTTGACACAAAGCTCCGAGACCTGGCTACACCCAAGCATGTGCGACTGGATACAAGACTTCCTGTCAAACCAACATCAGGTGGTGAGAATGGGCAGCATCGCATCTCACCCCCTGACCCTCAACACTGAAGCACCCCAGGGATGTGTGCTGAGCCCTCTCCTCTACTCTCTGTACACGCATGACTGCACAGCCACACATCACAGTGGACCTGGGTGCTGCAACTGCATCGCTGCTCTGCGGCAGTGTTATAGCAGTGTTTAACACTTCAAATGGCCTTTGGTGAGCATTGCTCTTATTAGTGCAACATAGGACTAGGTTTGAAGGCCGCATAATTTAGTAAACGCATACATGATGATGAAAAAATACATGAAAGATTGAAAACATGAAGTATTTACGAACAATATTTACTAAGGTAATAAAATCAAGTGTAACGTCCGACAAAAAATGATGGGAAGTATCGACATCATTAATGAGTGCATGCTGAAAATCACTTCCTTGTTGGCTTCAAATCCAGTGGAGGTTCCTTGCCGCCTGGGTTATAGTCGCTAGCCCTTTAACAGTAGTTGGTTGCATAAGCAGAAAGAATGGCTTACATCAAAAGGTGAAGGACCACAGACATTCAGTTCAAAACATCTAATAGGAAAGTACATCTTTGTAGTTCTCTTTTCTTCTTCTTCTTTTGTGTACCGTCAAATGTCCAACTCAGGGTTGGTAAGTGAGGGACTGAGGGCCCGGCTGACTCCCAGTGCATTCAGAACTACAGCAAACAAGGGCATTAATATGCCCCTAATCTCTCAAGAGAGATTCTGCTAACAGCAGAATCTGTCAGAACCACTGCATTAAACATGTAATGTTGCTAAAGCCGAGTTCCTGTTTTGCACAAAAAAGGAGGTGGGTGCCCCCATGAGGCCCCATTTTCCCCTTTTTTTTGTACCGAATGAGTTCCCAATTGATATGCCCCATGTGCATGGTTGCAATATGAGAACTACACGTTCTATAGGCCTACAGACACGTCTCCACATTCACTGTGTTGCATAACAGAGAAACCCACAAGCCCTGCCATTAAAGCCACTGGTTCTGAAATAATGTATGTATTAACCCATTAAAACCGGGAACGAAAACATTTGGTGGCCAAATGCATATAATTTTTGGAGGTCCTTGACATGAAAAAGTTTCAGAACCACTGATATAACAACATAGGTTTTTTCAGAAAACTGTTAGGATTTAGAAGACATTTTGTCGGAATCGGAACCTCAGGCCTTAATGGGTTAATTATTTTAACATCAAATTATTTTCTATCCATCTAATGTGATCAATGATGGTTAATACACTCTTAACAAGTCCATGAGTCTAAAAGCCCTGCGAGCAGCCCCTAGAAGCTGTGCTGCACCTTACACCCAACCAGGGTTGAACTGAATGGCATTGCCATCTTTACAGTCCCTGCCCTCACTAGTGGGAATACAATACAATGAAAGAAGTAAAGAATAACATTATTGTTATTGTAAAAATAGGGGGTGGGGTAAATATTCACAGCCAATTGGAATGGAATATGAAAGATCTGACTGATACATCTTGATCACATGACTGAAGAGATAAAAGGTAGTGATTCATGTGAGTTTTGGTCAAAATCTGTAGGACTGTTAGCAGCCTGTTAGCACCGCCATGAGGCCGATTTAAAATATTTGGGCCGAAGGAGTGTCCGTGCAAAGTTTCACACTGATTGGTCCAGCAGTGCCAGATATTAGCTACTCACAGACAAACAGACTCACAGACTCACATGAGTGAAAACACAATCACCACCTCCAGCCGTTCCTGTCTGGCAGAGATAATACTAAATCATACCCACCCCCAGTCATGATAAATCATATCAGTTTTGCTGCAGGGTTTACCTACATTCTTATAAGCACCCTTAATTTTTGGATTGTATGGTTTGGCACAAAACTGACAAAAACAACTTATTATAGTGGCCAGGTTATGAATAAAACAACCGATAAGCCTATGTGACAACAATAAAATAAAAAAAAATCAGGGGTGGAGGTGATATTTATTTTATGTCTGGACATTTCTTGCAAGAAGAAATAAGAAAAAGATTTAAGCTAATTAGCTGCCCAGACTTAATGAGTATTATTAGTTACATGCAGTCCATGTTAGCATCCACTGCAAATGTTTAAATGTCGACTCATTAAACTGTTGACTTATTAACAAATGGAGGACCTTAATAAAATAAAATCCAATTAACTTTTACTTAACGATTTACTTAAGCCTACAATGCATGAAAATATTATGTATGCAAATTGTCAAATGAACACAATTATGAGATTAAAGGATTTATGAAAATGTCTGCATTTATGCAAAAGATTTTAACCACACGAACCCTAGCATCCATATTCTGGGGCTGAACAATCGGCAGAAATAGCCAATCTGCAAGCTTGTAGATCAGCTATTTTCGTAAGAGATTTGGTGCAGAGGGAAATACTAGTGGACCTTGTATGGAACCCTGGAGAACCCTGCAGTCAACTGAATATAGGGTTTAAAGTGGTTATGCAAAGCAGATCAAAAGCCAAACATATTAAGTAATGCTGCATTCGCACTAGCAGCAACAAAGCGACAGGCTACAACTTTTTTTCGGCACTCCAACGATGTGGTGAATCGCTCTCTCGCTTGTCACTTCCACTGGGAGGACATAGAGGGCCCTATTCAGGACCGTACTGGCTAAACCCACTATTTGAGGATTTAGGAGTGCGCAAGGGGCGTTCCCATGCAAAAGTTGCTATTTTGGGCCTTATCCGCAAAACACCTGCACCATCAACCTCCCCATCCCCGCTTGACAAACCGGATGCACCACAGTGGATTCTGATTATGGATCATTGCTGGTATCCATGTTTAACCATGTTAAGATGGACAAGACCGAGCTGATGTTCATCCCGGGGAAGGGCTGTCCTCACCGAGACATGGCCATCACCATTGAGAATGCTGTGGTGACGTCAACTCGGACTGCGAAGAATCTGGGTGTGACCCTGGACGATCAACTGTCGTTCTCGGCTAACATCGCATCAGTGACACGGTCCTGCAGATTCCTCCTCTACAACATCAGGATGATTCGCCCCTTCCTCACGGAGAAAACAGCCCAGGTGCTCATCCAGGCTCTTGTCATCTCCCGCCTGGACTACTGCAACTCCCTCCTTGCTGGTGCTCCGGCATCAGCCATCAGACCTCTGGAGCTTGTTCAGAAAGCTGCGGCTCGTCTGGTGTTCAACCGCCCCAAGTTCTCCCACACAACTATCCTTCTCCGTTCTCTGCACTGGCTCCCCGTAGCAGCTCGCATTCAGTTTAAAACCCTGGTGCTAGCCTATAGAGCAGTGAAAGGAACAGCTCCTTCTTACCTCCGAGTTTTGGTCAATGCCCACACCCCTGCCCGACCACTCCGGTCTGCCACCTCGGGGCGACTGACTCCCTCGCCACTCAACGGTCCTTCTGGTCGATCGACACGGTCACGACTTTTTTCTGTTCTGGCCCCACAGTGGTGGAATGAACTTCCCACTGATGTCAGGACAGCAGAGTCACTGCCCATCTTTCGCCGCAGGCTGAAAACCCACCTCTTCAGGAAACACTATCCTTCCTCTTTGCCTGGCCTACTTGTTGTTAACTAGTTGTACGAACTCTTGTTTTATTTTTGTATTGTTTTATTGGATCTTGTTTAGTCGATACACTTATTTGTTTTAGCTCGTGCTCATTTGATTTTGCCATTTTTGTCTCATCTGTTTAAGAAAGGTAGCTGATATATTGCACTTTTACCTTAGCGCTAGGTGTACTCTTGGTTGCTTGTTTTTGCAGGAAATGTACTTAAAACTTCTGGTGATTAGTAGTTTTCGTTCCCTACCTATGTTGAATACACTTATTGTAAGTCGCTTTGGATAAAAGCGTCTGCTAAATGACTGTAATGTAATGTAATGTAATGTAAGATAATAAAGTGAGAAAACGTCTTAAATCATTTGTATTTTTGACACACGCACGCACACACACACAGAATCAGAGTACTAGGTCTTATGACTTAACCAGCGTGATCTAATATGAGAGTGACGACACTAGTGTTGACTCCCATTGTAAGAATGGAATGCGGAAATGCTCGTTGCGAGGACGGAGTTGTCGACTGGTTGCCCTCAAAGGATCGGAATGCACTCAGCGTCATTTCAAAGCGACTGCAAATTCCGCGATCACTTATGACGTTTCACACAGCTGGACCAGAGCAGCAGAGGCGTGGATGAAAATATACATGCATACTTGCATAAAATAATATGCAGGTATAGAATAATACAGAATATAAGAATAGACAATTCATCAATGTGGATGGCCACATTGTTAACTTTATAGTTAACATTTTGTGCAAAGCCATTTATTCCTGAAATAGTGAACAAAGCGCCAGGATGAGCAAACTTAACCTCTTTTTGCTCGTACAGTCCCCAGACCCCCCACCCCCCGCAGCAGTCCCGCACGGCACTGTTACTTATAACAGCCATCGTATATTACAGAGAATGTCTGACTCTGAATTACATCATTCATGCAGGGTGGCCATACGTCCTCTTTTACCCGGACATGTCCTCTTTTGGGGGGCTGTCTGGGGTTTTTTATAAAATCCTTCAAATGTCCGGGGTTTTGAGAGTTTGGGTGATATCCCCCCCCACTTCTGGGACGAAGAAAAAAGAAAAAAACTCAGATGATTTTGTGATTTTGCTTGATATTGTTTGATGGGAAATAAATCATGACTGATAGACATGAAAGAAGACCCTTCACAGCTAATAGAGAATTTTTAATTTTAAGAATCGGTTCAGAATTGAATGACTACGGCTATAGTTAAATAGCGTAAAGTGTCCTCTTTTTGGGAATTCATAGTCACCCTATATTCAGTCTATATATAACAAGTAAGACGCGCGAACACGGGAAGCGAACGCAAGGTTGCCTATGGAAGCAGCAATTCTATAAGAGAAGTGTGATGGTGTCTGTCACATCATTCCCTGTGTTCTCGTAATGTGTGAATGAATTGGCAGCTGATGGTGTGTGTAGATTGCATAGATTGCACCGACTATTTAGGTATGCAAGACATGTTGAGGGTTCTTGCGGACCTTTGAAATATTAACTCCCCCACCTGGACCATTTCTTTCCCTGTTAAATAATACAAATGGCCACACACATACACACACGCGCACGCACACACACACGCACACAAACACGTGCATCTATAGTTTTCCTTCAGTGTGTGTGTGGGGAAGGGTCCTCCTCACATTCACAAAAAACATAAACCAACCATCAGGTTGAATTTGGCCACGTGTCGTGTATGTGCTTAGCATGCTCTGGGGGGACAGCGAGTGGTGGTGGTGGTCTGCGGTGGGTATAGGGATGGGGGACACAGTGACCCAGCATGACGTGTGCACAGGGACTATATGTACGTAGGCATTAGCCCTGAGGAAAGAGGAGCCCATGTCCCCCAGCCAGAGCAAACTGCTACTGTCCAAAAACACTTTGCTTTTCTCTCTTAAAAGAGGCCTCCTCAAAACAGCATTCCATTTAGTAACTGAACATAAAGTACATTGTGTCGTGGCCTTGGTCATGGTTTTTGCTCATGTCCAAACGCTTTGTGCGCTAAATGAATTCCAGGACTGCTTGACGTCGCCAAAGATTATAGAGATTGCTTGCAAAAGTTGAACTTTGGGGAAAACCATTTAGTGTTTTTCTCCCATGGGCAGCTTGATATACTTCATTGTGCACAGTGTCGCGCACCAAACATTGCCGGCCACACTGGGACATGTTGTGAGCTTGTAGATCAGCTATTTTCGATAGGCCATACTGGGACGCAAGTATAAATTTGGCTTAATTGGCGGAGCAGTGTGCAGTGGAAGAGGACATTATGCTGCAATCCTAAATGGCTGCCGTGGGCCACCGCAATGGACACTTAGTTAAACCTGGACATTGGCTGTCCCTGGAGGTCCACTAAATAGCCTGGCACGGTGTCAGGATGAAAGTGCAGAGATGGAGAATGCACTATATATGTCAGAAGTCTGCTGTGAGGCCCCAAGATGCAAATAAAATGGCAGGCCTGCCCAGCGTGACGCTAAGTACTATCCTACTGGAGCTGGCTAATAAGCTGTAAATGATAGTTTGGGGTTGTTGCAGCACTTCTTCCTCAGGAATTTGTCTAGAATAATAAGAAAATGTGAAGTTGGATCAAGGCTTTTTTTGCCTTCCTTTTTTTTTTACTGCATGGGGAATAGGCCCACCTCAGAGCATCGTCGTTTTGCCACCTTAGCATAACACTGATGTGATTCAGACACCCTTGCCTTATCACACTCTTAACCCATTAAGACCGGGAAGGCATCTGTCATTTTAGATTTTAACCATTATTTTATACTGTACTTTGGCTATATTTTTTTTATTCTGAAAATATGTGGAAATCTTTGAATACATATATTTTTAAAGCGAACATTTTTAACTCAAATCTTTGTTTCTGGGGGTCCCCTGGAACTATATATTTTGAGATGGGGGTCCGCGGCCGAAATACATATCATTTTGGGGGTCCTTGACATGAAAAAGTTTGAGAAACACTGATATATAGCATCATAAGTGTTTCAAAAAAACTGTTAGGATTTAGAAGACATTTGTAGAGTCGGCCTCAGACCTTAATGGGTTAATTAACCTTACAGAAGATGGCGTGGTTAAAACAGCACAGCACATCACCAGAGCTGAGCAGCCAGCCATATAGGACCTCTACACACAGATGAGTAGACTGACAGCTCCGCAAAGATCCCAGTCACCCCAGCAATGGACTGTTCACTATTACCATCTGGCAAACAGTATTGGAGCAATCAAAATGTTAATTTTTCAGGAAATGAAAAAAAGGTGGAGTTAGGAGGTTTTGTTCATCATTGATAAGAACAGCTGAATGGACCTCCAAGCTCACAATGAGGCTGGAGGTCAAAAGGGGGAGCCTGGTGTCCGAAAAACCAGCTAACTCCACCCCCCTTTGGTGGAGTTAGCTGGTTTAGCAGAAAGTTTGAGATCCAATGGAGTTAGCTGGTTTTGTCAGAAGTGCCTTTTAATACTTTTCATTGGTTCAATATCTTTTTTTAACCAACAAACAGACGTAAAGGGTGTTCAATAGAACTGATTTATGAAAAAAAGATTAAAAAGCTGAAACATGGAGTTCTGCCAGACAGCGACAATATATGAAATCAGTTGTTTAAACCTCTTCATGGGTGTACACAGAAATTGTGGGCTAGTAATTCAGCTAAAAGGCAGTGTGCTGTCCCATGACTGTCACTCAACTCTAGGAATAACAAGAAATAGGATTTGTATAATATGAAAGAAGCTGACACAGGGGTGGTTAAACATAATGGATACTGTCGACTGTACACAGGATAAATTATTGCTTTGATTCACTCTGCTGCCTTTAGATCATAATGTACTGTACGAGACGGCGTGTAACATGCTCTCTCTGTGTAATCAACCTAATGAGACCTATGGCTAACAATCAAATGAACCGTTCATCTAATGAATCCTACAGAACAAACTCATTCACCAGCCATGACCTTTTTCATCTCTAGACCGTGTGGGTTTATGAGCTTGCACTTGCCTGCAGCACATAGCTTGTCTTGGGTTCATTTTCCAAATGTGGAGACGAAAATATAGACAGAACAAAACTTTATCCAAAAATAGAATAAACAAATGTTTCTGACATTTCCTCCCCTAATATTCCCAATCCTCAATTTCCGAGCCTTTTCTGAAACAAGAACTCGTTCATTGTTGTTCAGAAATGTCAGCATCTAGCGTCTAGATGACGATTTGTCTAGATTCTAAACAAATCGGGAGATTTA
>NC_139959.1:22006534-22079034 GCF_963454915.1 Gymnoscopelus microlampas
TGGGGTCCCTGGCACAAAATATTTTCAGATGGGGGGGCCGCGGCCAAATACACGTTTGAGAACCACTGGCATAATGTATCTGTAATGTGTCATTTTCTTCACAGTTTAAATGTATCTTTGCCAACCCCAAGACAGACAGCTACTCTCATAATAACAGGACCTCTATGTTTCGTCTAAAATAGAGCCTTTTTAAACTTTTGCTGGAGGTGACTGACAAAGTGTGTTCCATGATTGTCAGTGAACTGTGCTGGCGTCATCTTTTACAACGGTCCAATACTCACACCGATCGAGAGCAGGTCAAATGCTAGTTGTCATAGTGACCGGATGGTTAGATACTGCAGCCAGTGATGGAAAGTAACTCAGTAGGCTACGTTTACTCAAGTACTGTACTTAAGTAATTCTTTTGGGCACTTTTACTCTACTGGAGTACTGTATTTAGGGGGCAGGCTTCCATCATGGACCCGTTTTGTTATTGGCATTATTCCATTTCTTCTTCTTCTTCTGCCGTTTTTGCCAGTTTTGGCTGAACCGTGCATACGCTTTTTATGAAACTCGGCCATATGATAGATGGTCATGAAAAACGATCAAAAAATAAATCTCACAATCTTTCGTCAAAAGGTGGCGCTATAGCACTCAGTTGAAAATGCCAACTTTGAACAGGTACAACTCATGCCCTGTTTGACCTACAGCCATGAAACTTCAATACACATATGCGTCTCCTCATGCTGAACAACTTTCACACTCTGACTTTGGACCTCTGACCTTTAGATCTCCCACCATTTTGAATTATATGAAAAACAGTTAAAACCTATCTCCTCCTGGGATTTTTGAGTAATCTGCACGAAACTTTTTACACATGAACTTTGGACCTATGCCAAAAAACGTTTGCAAAATATTTTCCATAAGTGAAAAAATGAAGCTTTAATGAGCCAATGAATATTGCAGTTTTATGACAATTATTCATCTGCCCCTAACACATACATGCAGACTTACCATTCTTTGAAACTTTGCAGAAATGTAAAGGGCCATTCCAAATATCACTGAAACCAATCTTACTCCAATTGGTCAAACGGGGGCGCTATAGCAATTTTTTGAAAATTGAAACTTTAAACAGGCAAAAGTCATGCCTCGTTTGGCCGACAGCCATTAGACCTGCTTACACATGTGCCTTGACTAATGAGGAACACATCTATCACGTTGACCAGTAAGCACCGCCCTTAGATTGTCCGCAATCTTCAGCAGTTTGAAAAACACTTAAACCCAGGATTTTTCAGCTATTTGCGTGAAACTGTATGATCAGTGTGATCTCTTTTTTCAGAGGTTTGTCTGTTGGTCCAATAGCGTCCCGCTTAAGTGTATGTCTCACAACCTCAAGGTCACAGGTTCAAGCCTCACTTGGTGCAGACTTCATCTAAGTTGCATTTCACACAACATGACTATCAATGAATACATTTGCAATTGTTAAAGATAACATGAAATACTTAATTGAGTGTTTTTTACATACTTCATTGTGAAAATAGCTGATCTACAATCTCACAACTTTTCAGATAGCAATGAGAGTATGTTTTTTCAATGTATAACATACTTCATTGTGAAAATAGCCGATGTACAATCTGACAACTTTTAATGGTTTGTGAGCTTGAGATCGGCTACTTTCACTAGTTTTGGTTCTGAGGAGATGTACAATTTCTTCATTGGTAAATGGTTTGTGAACGAGTGATCTTTGTGTTAGTGAAACAGGGGCTTGGGTCATGACAGAAGGCAAGAGTTTGTGATCCTCCACAGACAATATCAGCCTGGACAAAGCTATAGCACTATAGGTAGTGTTGCAGCTACCTAAGAGTGCCTCACGATCGCAAGGTTGCCGGTTCAAGCCTCACTTGATGCAGACTCATTTAAGTTGAATTGCAAAAACATGACTCAATCTATTCCGTTTCCATGGCTCTCTCTCTCTCTTCAATCTATTCCGTTTCTATCTTCAATCTATTCCGTTTCCATGTCTCTTTCTCTGTCTCTTCAATCTATTCCGTTTCTATCTTCAATCTATTCCGTTTCCATGTCTCTCTCTGTCTCTTCAATCTATTCTCTCTCTCTCTCTCTCTCTCTCTCTCTCTCTCTCTCTCTCTCTCTCTCTCTCTCCTCTCTCTCTCTCTCTCTCTCTCTCTCTCTCTCTCTCTCTCTCTCTCTCTCTCTCTCTCTCTCTCTCTCTCTCTCTCTCTCTCTCTCTCTCTCTCTCTCCTCTCTCTCTCTCTCTCTCTCTCTCTCTCTCTCTCTCTCCCCCCTCCCTCCCTCCTGGTTGACCCAGGTACGATTCCAGACCAGGTCAGCAAATGTGTCGATGAAATGAAATTTGTCTTGTCCCTGAGCAAGACTCTTAACCCCTAATTAATCACAGGCCCTCATTGGAAACAAGACCGCAAGGACTTTCATGAACTGACCTGTTAAAGGAATTATCATTTCTCTTTCTCTCTCCTGGCCCTGTATTATCGCTGCTTGCAGCTATATTTCCACTTGTACTTCTACTCCATTACATCTCAGAGGCAAATATTGCACTTTTTACTCCACCAAAATGATTTCAAAGCTGTAGTTACTACAGTGGTTATTTTGTTGATTTTGATTATTATTACAAAACATACATTAACCTCTTCAGCTATTTGAAAATATTTTCAAACAATTTTATTTACATTTTAGACATTTGAAAACTTGTGAAATGGTTATATTAAGTATATTTTGATGCCAATACTTTTGTGCTTTTACTCAAGTACATTTTGAATAACAGACTTTCACTTGTAACAGAGTATTTCTACATTGCAGTATTGATACTTTTACGTAAGTAAAAAAAATATAGTACTTTTCCCACCACTGA
Source organism: Gymnoscopelus microlampas (assembly GCF_963454915.1). Classification (NCBI taxonomy): domain Eukaryota; kingdom Metazoa; phylum Chordata; class Actinopteri; order Myctophiformes; family Myctophidae; genus Gymnoscopelus; species Gymnoscopelus microlampas. The sequence goes on from NC_139959.1 coordinate 22,009,401, forward strand.
CAGCATATAAATTGGTTAATGACAGAGAACACAGGTAAAGCTGAACAAAGCTGGGGAGGACTTGGTTCTTACCAGGCAAAGAAACTATAAGCACGGACAGAAGGCATAGCCAAAGCTTTGAAACTTAACTTCCATTATGTCTCAAAAAATATTAGTCATTATTTAATAGTCTGCGGAGTAAAGTCATGCTTCGGCTTAACCAAAAAGTGAGATGTTGTCATGTTTGTCAAGCAACACTTTTTCACTGAAGCATAAACCAGATTAACTGTGTACATAAACACTAGTACCCATGCGACAATTAAGGCTGGGTATGTGATAATAAAATGGCTGTATCTCAGACACTACAAGGAGTACAATTAAATTTGGCATAAACTTTTAAAGGATCACTTTTATTGTGAACAACTGTCTGCGCTTTTATTTATTTATTTGATATGTCCGTGCTTTTATTTAGAAAGAAACTGTGAGGAATTTTATTTAGCAAACTATGTCTACGTCTTTTATTTTGAAAAAAAAAACTCTGGTAATAGTGATATCTCTCAAAAAGTATTTAATCTGTCATGCAATAAATTAGCAATATCCAACTGGATATCCAAGAATGAATGTTGATTGTCTATCAGTGGTTACACCTGGTTACACCTACTTTGTCTAAAATCCATAAGACTTCTACGACTGTCCCCCCTAGACCTATAGGGAATTGTTTCTCTCATGGAAAATGTCTCCTCCTTTGTAGACTATTTCCTTAAACCGCATGTCTTTTCACTTCCTTCTTATGTGAGGGATTCAAGTGAATTCGTTCAGGTTTTACAAGCCTTTGGAAGCATTCGAAACGGATTCACATTTTGGTCACATTTGATGTGGAGAGTTTTTACACAACTATCCCACATCAAGGTGATCTAGGGGCCATTGAACATTGCCTTAATCAGAGGAGTGAATGTGTTCCCTGCATGTCTGAAAGACCTCGGTGAAATAATGCTTACTGAAAACCTTTTCCTCTTTCAAAATGATTCTTATTTGCAAAAATGTTGTATAGCCGTGGGAGGAAAATTGCTCCAAATTATGCTAATCTCCACGCCGGTCCCCTTGAAAGCAATATCTCTCTATTATTTTACTGCTGATCTTCTTTTTGTACTGCACCTGATTAACAGAGTGGATGTGGCAAGCTCTACTTTTCTAAATTGCTTATTTCCCCCATATATTTACAACACCTTCCATTGAGGGGCCCACACACACACCCGCCGCAATATTGAAACTGTCTTGTTTTTCCTACTTTTTAACCTGAACTGCTCCGCGTTCTCTTAGCGGGACAGAGGCTGTGAGTGACAGCTTGGTATATTACATTTCATTGCGGTGCATTGGGACCGCAGTGTGATAGGCCTCTAATCGGGGACAGGCAGTGACATCCTTTTACAAGGGGAGGGAGAGCTCGGTTGACGCGTGGCAGGCTGATAGGCATAATCTTTAAACGGGAGGCATTTCTTTCCTGGCTCCACTGGCCACAACAAACGACAATTGTTCGTCTGGATAGGGATATAGACGGAGCGGCTGGGAGGTGGGGTCAGGAAATCAATTTTAGAGGGTCGCGCGGAGGAACATTTTAGACACGGTGGGGCGAAGGCATGGTAAGCGATGACTGGCCGGCCCTGACACAGCCTCCCTCGGACGGCCCGAGTCACGCTGCACGGCCACCGGACGGAAAGTCGCGTTTGGGCCTGAGCGCAAACTGACCCAGTTCATTACACGGTGCTTTATCTACACATTTTGGATATGCAGTGCAGCGGCGCGTTGCATCTTTTCTCTCCACTGATGTGCATTAGATTCACTTCAGCGTGGCCTTTAGCAATTTACATACCGGTATGTAAATTGCCTCCAAAGGTAAAGGGAAGATGTTGATACACACACCACACGCACGCACGCACGCACGCACGCACGCACGCACGCACGCACGCACGCACGCACGCACGCACACCTTGGCTAACAACACTGTAGAGCTCCAGATCCTGATGCTATAGCGTGTGGAGGGCAGCGATTCAGGAGACCCGAGTTGGTGTTGTCTAGACCATTGGTTCTCAAAGTGGGGTCCGGGGACCCCCAGGGGTCCTTGAGGGGGTTCCAGGGGGTCCCCAGCAAAATGTGTTTATATAGCATCACAATCATTTTAACCTTTTATACTTTGGCTATTCAAAAATAGCAGATATACAAGCTCATAGTGCGGCACCGAGTGCCGTGCTATTAGCTTGTAGATCTGCTATTTTTTGAAAAATAGTGAAAACTTGTGCAAATCTTTGAATATATATATATTTTTTAAAGCGAACATTTCTCAAATCTTTGCTTCTGGGGGCCCATGGAACAAAATATTTTGAGATGGGGGTCCGCGGCCAAATACATATCATTTAGGGGGTCCTTGACATGAAAAAGTTTGAGAACCACTGGCCTAGACCGCACTCTCGCATTGCATCGTAAACCGGTCAATGGGCGGCTAAATCCGCCCCACGGAGGTGCATTGGTCCAGGTAATTCACCAGCAGGATTGCTGCTAAACAGGCAGGCAGAGCAACCTATCTCAGCAGGCAATTAGGTATACGCTGTCTTCCCCACACACTGTTTTCTTTCCCCTTCAGTGTTTGTGGTATCTATTATGATTTGATTCCCACTGTCTTTATTACATTGTCTCAAATAATAAAGATCTTCTGCACACTTTTTTCAGGAGACTGGGATGTTAATCCACAACTTTATTATTTGTCTGCCTTCTGTCTGCTTAATTTTTCTCAAGTCTGTGATTGCTGTAAATACAATGATCCAGACCTCCCCGAGGGACAAAAATAAATGCCTAAAAGACGTATCTATGTTCCGTCATAAAACCTAGCAATGGCAGTATTTTATTGATCGGCCGACGCTAATTATATCGGTCACAATGGCAATCAAACAAACAAAGATCGACTAGCGTTTCTACCTGCTAACTCTCTGGCAATTCCAGTGTTTAACTGGGGCTGTCATCATCGGTATGAACCTTGACATCTTATTTAGGTCTTATGATTTCAGCTGGCCCCGGCAGTTTCTGCGGCCACCTTTTTCATGACTGCACTGCATACTTTATATGCCTGACGGGGGGGACAGAGAGACAGAGAGACAGAGAGAGGGAGAGAGGGAGAGAGGGAGAGAGAGAGAGAGAGAGAGAGAGAGAGAGGTATTTTTTTCCCAAAGAGAGTGCTGGAGTTCCTCCTCCACAAGTCTTAAGTGTCAGCCTGGAGCTTATTAAGGTGCTGTCAGGCAGGCTGGAGGTGTAGGGTGCACTGAGCCAGCCTTGCGTACGTTATGAGCTGGCTGTGGCCCCGGCACGCACGCACGCAGCGGCCCCAACTGGCTAAAGACGCCATGGTGATTTAATATGGCCGAAGGAGTGTGGCTCTCTATGGGGGAGCCCATAGCGATATTACTTTGAAAAGCCCCCTGGCCAACGTGCACACGTTTGCATGCAGATCCTGTACATGCCACAGCACCTGCGTTGAGGCTTATATATGTGCCGCTGAATACCAGCGGTCGGTTTAATGCGTTTCGGGCAATAGATTGAGGCGCTACCCGCTGAGGAGCTGGGAGGCCAGGTGCTGTGCGCCAGGCGTGGCGGTCTATAAATAAGGACGGGGAGGTCGTTTGGAATCGCAACAAGGTCTCAGGAGCATGACTGGGCATCACATTAAAGTCCCCTTAATAAGGGTCCCTCCGTAGTGTGAACAGGGTTAGGACAGCGAGGGATGGTAATTCTAATCACTGGAAGCAAGCAAGCACACGTGCTCACACATACAGTACGCAGGCACACACGCATACATACATATATATGTATATATATATATATATATATATATATATATATATATATATATTTATATACATACGCACACGCACACACATATTTATATATACATACGCACACACACGCACGCACGCACGCACGCACGCACGCACGCACGCACGCACACACACACACACACACACACACACACACACACACACACACACACACACACACACACACACACACACACACACACACACACACACACACACACACACACACACACACACACGCACACGCACACGCACACACACGGAAAGTGAGGATAAACATGTCCCCGATCGCTGTCACAAAGCAATCTCATTTTAAACATGCACAATGCTTTCTCATTCTGTCAGGGACACAGTTTGCATGTCCTGCACTGCAAAATCCAGCGTCTTAATGTAACTCAGAGTGAGTAAACATCGACCCATCTAACAGTTAAACGCTCACTCCGGATTTTACTGTGTGTAGCCTACATTTTAAAGCTTTCTCACTTACGACAGAATTGTCACAAATAAACAACTGCACACAATGCGGTGTGTAATGCAGGGTAGCTTTTTATAAGTGGCTGAGGGATGGCTCCGTTTTAATAAGGGGTTGCTACTGTAACTGTGTTGTTTCCTATATTTTCACCTCAAATCTACAGCAGCTGACAGGGTGGATTATTATAATTGTTTTATCATCTGTGTTCAAATTAATTAAATCCCCATTCATCTGTCCTCAAAACGGACATGTTTACGTATTTAATAAACCCCTCACATCAAACACGGATAAACATAAAACGGCAACAGCCTATTTTCATGCAATCAGGAGGATGAAATAAGGAGCCGCTTAAAGGAATGTGTCTCTAATAACATAGACGTCTGTGTGTGTGTGTGTGTGTGTGTGTGTGTGTGTGTGTGTGTGTGTGTGTGTGTGTGTGTGTGTGTGTGTGTGTGCGCGCGCACAAACGCCCCTATCATGCGCAACAAATGCACACACGCATTCAAAATATATCCCGAGTGCTCCTTCAAACCGAGTTCAGAATTATACTTTGTAGAGGCTTGCTAGCTCCTCATGCATTGAAAGAAGCATGAGCTCAGTTCTGGGCTCTCCCTAGGCTGGCAGAGGGAGAGTAGCACCCGGGATTACATAGACAATTGGCACTGGGTGAAAAAATGAGAGACAAAATCGTGGGATAAAAAGTATAGATGAAAAAAAAGAAGAATGATACTTTGTCGCATGCTATGCACTGTGAGCTTGTAGAAAAGACACAGTTGTGCGATGGAGTAGGCCTACATCGTGCATACACAGAACAGCATCTGAAGCGACATGCAGTAATCTGCCATGCTTGACAGGCGACATATTCCATGTCAGAATGCTTTACTGTGGCCCATCTGCATCTCTGTCAGAGGAGATTGAAAAACCCAAATCAATGCGAGGTCCTTGTTCGGGTGGTGACACTCTGAACCCGTGTACAAGGTTTCAACCACAAACAATTGAATGTCACATTATGAATTACACATCCTCTTGTTTTGACAGAGGTTAAAAACTCCTCATGGTCACGCGCGCCATTGATTTTGGATTGAATTCTCCAAGTGAACGGAAGGGTGACGGAAGCAACTGGAAACAAATATCTCTAAAACACTAACATGTACTGGTTTTCAACATTCACTACTAAATTGTCCCGGTTTTCACCATGGAGTTAAAATTATAACACTTATTTTGAGTGCTTACATACAGTACTGTGGACAAAGACATTTATCATGTTCGGCTGAGCGTTCAGTCACTAGGTGAATACGTGTTAAAATAATTGTCCCCCATCCTGCTAAAACACCAGGTGAAAATATAAATTGTCAAACGTAGCAGATCTACAAGCTCAAGCTGTGAGCTTTTAGATTTCGGATTTAAGTGATTAGAAATTAATGGTCACCTTAGGGGAGGAGATCAGACATTACATGTTCTCCTCTGTATGCTACTATTCTCCCTGTGGGCTGATCACATAACCATGGTGCAGTTTGAGTTGTGTGCAGTTATTATTGCAGATATTTCACCTTATTAATACAAGGCCTTGCACTGAATATATGTGCAGCTCTCTTTCTTCCAGGCAGCCTGTACAGTATTCAGGGTTTGATCTAATGGGGGGATGGACTTCCTTTTTTGTTTTGTATTCCCTGCGTCTGTATTAGACTGAATTAAATATTTCCTTTTGGGACATGTAGATGGGTATGTTTGATAATGTTTGATAATATCCCAATTATATATTTTTTCTTCATTTCAGAAATAGCTAAATATACAGTAGCACATCTACAGGCTCACAATGTCTTATATGGGGAAGTGTTGTGAACATGTGAGCTTGTAGATCCTCTAGTTTTGCTATTTGTGTGGTTAAGAAAATGTAGCCTCCTCTGTTTGTTTGTTTTTTACAACCCTGCCTGTAACCATTGGTAGCCACTTTAGAAAGAAAATGCCTAATTGATGTGTCGTCACTGTGGTATTAGTATAGGTACAACGCTGGAGAAACATGACATTACTGTTCTACTGTGATTTCTTTAAAATAATTATGTCATGTTTGTTGATAAAGTAAATAACCCATATGCATCAACACATAGTCTCTTCCATCGCCATATACAAAACAATGGTTGAAAACACAGGCAGCCATATTGGAAGACAGGGAATTACATTTTGTGCAAGGGCTCAATTTGAAATACACTGAAATGACTGTTGCACACCAAGGTTTGAGTCCTCAGATCTGAATTCCTCTGAATTTACCCTAAGCTAAGGCTTTCCAAACGTTTCAATGCCAAGGACCCCCAAATAGATATACCCCCTGGCTGTGGTAGCCTTAAAAAAAGCCTTTTTTCCCCTCGAGGGCGCGGACCCCACTCTGAAACCCTATAGGCTACACACCATGATTCGTTGCTGTGGGGTAGAAACCTCCCTAAATAGCCGATCTACAAGCTGAAAATGTGTTGCGACATGTTTTGAGTTTGAAGATCAGCTACTTTTGGTACTTGTGTGTGACACCGTAGTATGTGACGGAGTAGGGCAATCATTGTCAAAAAAAATCAAAAAGAACATAAAAAGTTGAAATATGGAGATACTGTAAGAGGATTCTGCCCGACGACAGCACCGGTATGTCAGTGCTTGCACAGTGCAGCCACCATGCAGTATTGGAGTGTATTCTTACACAAACATCTCCCAGGGAGAGAGCACGGAGCCCCCTGCGTGTACTCGGACGAAAGGACGTCCCTTTCCCCGACACCCCTGCACCCGCCTCCTCGGAGCGTAAGCCGCATAAATCATGTATGTGCACGTCCAGCATAGAGCTCCGGCTCACCCGCGCTCTGCAACCCCTACACCCGCCCCCATTTTCCAGGGCCAGGATAAACACGGGCAGCAGATGAACTCTTCAGGTTATCCTCCTTATTCCCCAGGGTCCACGGCAAGGAGATTACACTGCCGTTGAATATGCAAAAGCAGAGTATGTGCGCGTGTGTGTGTGTGTGTGTGTGTGTGTGTGTGTGTGTGTGTGTGTGTGTGTAGAGGATAGAGAGGCTCTGTTAATATTTCAGCGGATAATGATGTCATCTCAATGCTTGATCACTGAACAATTGACTGACTGACGTCCAGCGGGCAAGCAGCTGCTTACCTTGTCACTGATGATGATGGTCACAGTGACATATGTGATATAGGCTAGCAACGCTAGTTTTGCCGAGGAGTGAAATTGGTGCATGAATGCAACACAAATACAATCGTCAAGAATCAAGAGATGTCTCTGTCACTTACTGTATACTCATACAGTTACAAGCAGCAAAGGCTGGGTTACCTACCCAGGGCCCACCCCACATATACTTTGGAAGGCAGTCGGTCATAGCCAATTGGAATGGAATCTGAACAATCTGATGTGTAATGATTTGTGTGAGTTTTTCGACAAACTGTGCAGGAGTAGTAGTAAAAAGTGTGTTTTGAAGAAAACGCAAAATGGTGGGAAATCTAGTCTGGCATAAATGGCCTACTGTATATGGAAATTTCCAGAGATTAGCTGTTCACACACACACACACACGCACGCACGCAGGCACGCACGGATGGATGGACGGACGGGCGGACGGACGAACGGAGGGCCAGATGGACGGACAGGGGCCTTCGGCCGGAGCCTGGTCGGCGGAGACAACCATTCTTATACGGGGAAGGAGGGAACTCGGGCAACAAACGAGCGTGCTCTCAATGTCGGGTTACCAGTGAGTCTTTTAACTCTGTCTCCCTTTGGGGGTCCCAGAAGAGTGTTGAGAGGGGGAGTAGTTTACACAAACGAGTGCACTGACGCCTAGTAACAGGAGGCTCAGTCCACACAGAGCCAACGCATTGATCAAACCCACGTCTGAATGAGCTGAAGGCAGGGCGACAGAGGGGGTATTGCCTTTCCTCCCCGAGACCCTATAGACCAGTGGTGGAAGAAGTAATCTGAATTCGTTTTTACCTACCTAAAAAGTACCAATACCACACTATATGAAAATACTCTGTTACAAGTAAAAGGTCTGTATTCAAAATTTTACTTGAGTAAAAAGTACAAAAGTATTGGCATCAAAATATACTTAGGCTACATTACCAAATAAAAAGTGAGTAAAAGTAAAACGTTGTGAGCTTGCAGAGCCGATATGTTCAAATATTGCAAATTCAAAAATTGCATGAACCACAATTCATGAACAATAAATCCACACTCTGCTCTTGCTTGGTTCATGATTGCTTCAAATAGACAAATATAAAATAGGGATTAATTGGTTAATATGTTTTGTGATAATTAAATTATCACAAAACATATTAACCAATAAAGTTTAATTACTTGTTGCTTCATATGTTTAGCAAAGTTTGCTAAACATACAAAGCAACAAGTAACTAAACTTGTCAAATAACTGTATCGTGCAGTAAAAAGTAAAAAGTTGCCTAGAGATGTAGTGGAGTAGAAGTAAAGTATTGGAACATGGAACACTCTAGTAAAAGTACCTCCGAATTGTACTTACGTTGCAGTACTTGAGTAAATGTACTTTGCTACTTTCCACCACTGCCCTATAGACTCTCGGTACGAGTCCGACGCTGGAGGTCTGTCTGTGAACACAACATGACATCAGGCTCCCAGAGGTGTCCCTCCAAGCAGAGTGCCACATGACAACATGGCTGCCAAAGAGGCAGACACCTCTGCTCTGCTCTTAGTGGACAGTCTGTCTGCTCCCATACGCAGCTCTGCCAAAGCAGCTTCAGGTGTCACTTTCCAGGTAGTTGTGTATGGTTTGTACGTACGTACAGTACATACGTACATACATATGTACATACAAAAAAAAAACATTATAAATGCAACGCTACGTACACTATGTCGTCCATTGAAAAAAAAAGTCATGCTACACTATGTCGTCCAATGTAAAAAACATTATAAATGCCATGCTATGTAGTTCAATGTAAAAAATATTATAAATGCCATGCTACACTGTCGTTCAATGTAAAAAACATTATAAATGCCATGCTACACTGTCGTTCAATGTAAAAAACATTATAAATGCCATGCTACACTGTCGTTCAATGTAAAAAACATTATAAATGCCATGCTACACTGTAGTTCAATGGACAGATACGTTTTGATCACATAGACTAGAGATAATGTGTACTGATTTCCATGAGGTTTGGACAAAAATCTGTAGGAGTAATATTTAAAAAAAATGTCCTTGGCCTCCAGGGATCAGACCGATCGGTCCAACAGTGCCGGAGATTATACAATCGACAATCACTCACTCGTTGTTGATTATTCGTTAGGCCTGCTACAAAATGTTGTCACTGGTGTAACATGCTTTTAGTGTGTTTATAACATTTGTTTAGACCAATGGTTTTCAAACCTTAAAATTTCAAGGTCTCTCCTCAACTCTGACAGTGTACAAATGGAACCAAATGGACCCGTTAGGGTCCATTTGGTTCCATTTGTATACTGTTAGAGACCTGTAAGGGTCAATTTAGACCCCCCTAAAGGAACCCAGAGAGTCCATAGAATCCACTTTGAGAACCACTGTTTTAGACAATTTGGAAATTGTTTATTTTTCTGTTTTCCAAGCCTCCAACAGATGCCAGAGTTTATGCTAAAATTAGGAAGACCTGTGGGGTTTCGTTATCATAGCCTCACGCATTAGCACTCCGCGGCCCGTGCTAATACGTAGCAAACATTACTTGACCTGTCACTAGATAATAATGGATTTCATCTGTGATTAATCCATGGCCCTTGTCTTTGGGATTAAGAATTCAAAGACCACCGTGCCAACCATTATCCACAGGCCATGTTCTAATATTGGAGACTGGAGTCCCATCTAATCGCCCCCCCCCCCCCCCCCGCCCCTCTCTCTCTCTCTCTCTCGCGCTCTCTCTCTCTATCTATCACTGTTCACCTTGCTCTCTCAGACCACCAACCTGCTCCATGTGCATTCAGTACAGAGGATGAACGTCATACGTTAACATGGCAGACGTTTTTCATGAACGTTGCATTGTTGATTACAAAATCACTAAATAAGATAAAACGTCAGACAAAATAAATAGGGATTAACAGTAACCCAATAATAAGACATGCTGATGAACGATAATGAGGGTGGGGGAGGGGGGAGTAAATAGGCTCTTTAGTCACAGTGTACAGTTATCTGTTGTATAGATATCATCTGTTATCGCAGGGTTTACCCTGAGGAGATTTAACGGCATTTAGCTAAAAGATGCCTCGCATAAGACCTTGATAAATATTCATTTGGCTCGTTCTCTTTTAATTGGCCTGTCTGTGTGGAAATTGTGAAATGTGGTTGGGTTTGGTTTCATTTGTTTGTTAGTCAAGCTGCAGCCGAGAAGTGTTTTGATTGTATTGTCGTATTCTATATACTTTTAATAGAGTTTAGAATAGAATTTAGTCTTTGAGTTTTTTAATGTGACTTTATGATTGCTTTTTTCTTTTGTTTACTTTTTTTTTCTTTTTTCCCTTTTTTTTTTTTTTTTTTGCTTATGCACATTATTGTTTGTTTGTTGTCCTTAGCAACTCTTAGAGAGGGTCTCACAAAAATGTATTCTTTCTCAGCGGTACAGCAGGTCATATGCATGTTAAATGGAACGGTTTGCCATATTCAAAATGAAAACGTGCAGGTATTTATGTTACTTACTTCATTTATTTTTGAAAAGTGACTCAGATGTTAATACTGTTCAACGTGGCCTGACACCTTCAATATTACAGGAATCTTTTCACAAATCCACTTGACAACCTATTTTTTCATGAATATTGTCTCATCTCCCCTGTGATTTAAGACCTTATTTTTCATTCAACTTGCGAACGGGGCACTGGCAAGGTGAAATTCTGGGCAGAGCTATGATTGAACATGGCTTCGTCTCCCCACCCCATGATAATTACTGCTTGTTTGTTGAACCTCTGGTGCACATCTAGAAAGAAAACAGTAGACGAGCCTGAAAGGAAAGAGAGCGAGAGAGAGAGAGAGAGAGAGAGAGAGTGAGAGAGAGAGAGAGAAACGGGGGGAAAAGCGCCCACGCCTGCCCTCCATTGACATCTTATTGAAATATTAAAGATGAGGCAGATCCACAGTGACATGTAGTAAAGACTGTCACTCCCATCACAAAGCCACTGGAGTGAGTGGAGGACTGAGAGGGAGAGATGCATAGGCTATAGGAGGAAGGGAGCAACGGTGGCAGAGAGGTGGGCGAGGCAGTAAAGAGAGCGTATATATAGGTTAAGGGTACGGGGGAGGTGGTGGCGGCGGTGGCCTGGGGAAGTCACACAGACAGTCCCACAGAGGCAATCAGAATTTCAAAGAGGAGATGCAGGCTGGCGGAGCAGGACGAGTGGAAGGGAATCGTATCGACGTTCTCTGGGTGGCCGGCGGGAACAAGGCCGCGAGCGGCGAGCCCATGTGTGGAGAGAAAGGCCGACGGCGAGCGGATTCTAGCAGAGGTTCAGCCCATTGATTTTCGTTCTCCTTTGAGTATGTAGCAGCTCAGTGGGGCATGAGTGCGCTGGAACACGTTGGGTATCCTCATCGGCATTGTGCTGGGCACTGGTCACTGTCGGGCAGAAACCTCTTATCTCCATATTTCAACTTTTTGTGTCCTTTTTTCTTTCTCGTAAATTAATGCCCTACTTGATCGTTACAAAACGTCACACAAAAGTATATAAAATAGCAGATCTGCAAGCTCGAAACGCGTCGCGACAAGCTCGAAACGCGCCGCGTTTCGAGCTTGTCGATCTGCTATTTTTTTATTTGAATCCTGAAAAGTAATAGTTTTGTCGATGTACGGTTTCCACCTAACAGAGACGAGATATAGCAGAAAGGCGAGGTGGAAAATGACCGTCCAACCATCCAGTCCAGTATACCAAAAATGATACAGTACCTTGCGTGCATGCACAACGGATTTGAAAATGAGCCATAAATCAGTCTTGGAAAATTTTGAAGCGTTGAGATTCAGGTTACATTTTAGAATGGGTTCAGTCTCAGAAGCACATCTATTAAAAACATTGACTTTTTGTGTTCCTGTTCCTGGAGAGAGATTAGTGTTGGTTTGCCCGTGGGGGGCAATTTCTTGTCGTTTTTGGCGTTTAATTACATAGACGCTTATAACTCCAGGCAATTGGAAGTGACTGACAATAATTGGTTAAAGGATTTCTGGCGTCGGTTCAATTCTTCTTAAAAATCGTGTTCAGCTCGGGTCTCCTCCCAAAGCCTAGCACTTCAGACAGAAAAGCATTTCATCATCCAAAGTAATGATTGCCTTAGAACTGGCTGAGTTTTCTTCAGCGCTCGCGCTTAATTTGTGAAAAGAACTCAGTGACACAAACCACATGGGCATCGTTGCTGCTTATCATGACAGCCACTGCACAGCATTAGGAATAATACTATTAACACTAATACTAATACTGCTAATACCACCACCACTACTACTGCTAATAATGATCATAATCCTCCAATAATTAAACAAAGCTCTGTCCCCAAGAATGTGTCTGTTTGTCCCTTCTGCCCAGTTCTCCTCAGTGGCTGAAGCAATTGATCTGCATTTGCATACAGCCATTGACCATTACCATGTGCACGGACCAGCGACGCCTGTTTTACAAATGTCAGCTGTTTATTAGCGTTTTTATGTCAAATAATTCGGGCTATGGGACCTATCCTGGCCCCCCCGAGCTATAGGATGAATGAATAAACTGCGCGTGCATAGGCGGTGGGTGAGCTTGACAATTGGGAAGGCTGGGGTTCGGCGCACGTGCGCAAAAAAAATGTTGGTTTCTGGACGGATTATGATTATTTCGGTTATAGGGTTAGGTTAGGGTTAGGTTATTTAATTCTTATTTCTTTGCCAGATTTTACTGATTTATTATCAAAGAATTAACTGAATAATGCTGCGCACATATATTATATCTCTGTTGTCCGGCCAGAACCAGCTAACTCCAAAATGGTAATTGTTCAGGAAATGAAAAACAAAATATACATTTTTCAGAAAATGAAGAAAACCTTATATTTTTAAAACAAAGCAATACTGCCTCATCAAACTTGGTATTGTGACTTTGTATATTATCAGATACTTGCATGTGTCATTATATTATCACCACTTTACCCAAATCCAGCTCAAGTGGAGTTAGGAGGTTTTGTCCATAATTGAGTGGAGTTAGGAGGTTTTGTCCATCATTGATAAGAACAGCTGACAATGAATCTCAAAGCTCACAACACATCACAACGCATTGTGAGCTTGGAGATCAGCTATTTATGGTGTGCGTCATCCTCATATACTAAGTATAGATCAAGCTGAATACTGCACTTAAACAACTTTTATTTTAACATGCATTGGAAACATCCATGGATCTAACTGTTACCACTGTTGTTCTTCTACAGTTGAGTACAACAAACAATTCTGCCTCAATACTCAATACTAAATGTATTTAACAAAAGCAATCATGGCACACCAACAATAAATAAATGGCATATCAATAAAAAAAATACATTCATGAATAATAGAATCTGTAGCCTATCAAATCTGTAGCCTACTGCACTAACAATAACAACCACAGTTGCATTTACCTATCCATCAACATTTTATTATTACACTGTTGTGTGTTGTGTGTTGCCTAAACCTTCCAGTCACTGGGTTGGTGAAAACACCCCGCAAAACGGTGACCAGAGCCGAGAGCAAATGACTGTTCACTTAAAGTCTCTGCTAAAGGTGGAGGGTAAAGCATGAATGCAGTCTGACATGAGTGATATTCAGTCACATCCTGCATATTGGTTTAACGCTGAAATTACACAGTGAAAACTGTCCAAATGTATATCTGACAATTGAAAAAAAAAAAGTCTGAATTACGTTTTTTTTAAATCTGTAGTATTTATATTTGACAATTGGCAAAAACCCTGTATATATAGTATGCAGCAGTGGAGAGCATGAGAGGAGGGGGGAGTTGTTTGTTTTTGACGGACAGTTTGAGGATCCAATGGAGTTGGGAGTTTTCGTCAGAGGCGCTTTTTAATACTTTTCATAGGTTATTATAAAAAAAACTTTACACAGATGTAAAGGGGGTTCAATAGCAATGATTTATGAAAAAAATCAAAAACTGAAAATGGAGTTAGCTGGTCCTCATCATAATCATAATAATGATAAACAAATCCCTTGCCCTTGTGGTGCAGACAGGAATCTCAGCTGTGATTCTTTATGAACTGCAGTGTCTTGTATGAGAGAAGAGAGAAGAGAGACAGACAGACAGACAGACAGACAGACAGACAGACATGGAAGGACTAATGAGCTTCAGCATATACCCAGTTGTTCTCCACGGTGCCTACATTTCAATGACTTTCAATAAAGGACTAATGCACTTTTATACCTGCTAAGCTGAAAAACATGTTCACAACCTGCCACCATCCACCTCCGTCAGTATTATACCCAGCACATAAGCACATAAACACTTTTGGGATTTTCACAATATATTTATAAACAGATGGTTTTGAATGTCGAAAGACAGATGGATTTCTTTACTTGTGGCGTTTCATTACAAAATGAATTTAAGCCCCTGTCCACTCCCCAATTGGGGATTTGTGTGTGTGTGTGTGTGTGTGTGTGTGTGTGTGTGTGTGTGTGTGTGTGTGTGTGTGTGTGTGTGTGTGTGTGTGTGTGTGTGTGTGTGTGTGTGTGTGTGTGTGTGTGTGTGTGTGTGTGTGTGTGTTCATTTGTATTATTTAACAGAGAAAGAAATGGTCCAGGTGGGTGAGTTAATATTTCAAAGGTCCGCAAGAACCCTTAACATGTCTTGCATGCCTAAATAGTCGGTCAAATGCAATCTACACACACCATCAGCTGCCAATTCATTCACACATTACGAGCAACGGATCGTCCTTCGGGTGGAGAACACAGGGAATGATGTGACAGACACCATCACACATCTCTTATAGAAGTGCTGCCTCCATAGGCAACCCTGCAATCGATGACGGGAGTGTCTGGGAGTACACACTTTTACGTTCCATCTGGACAAACAGATGTATGGCACACTCCACAATCGTCTGGGAGGCACTTTGCATATGGCAAGAGCTCTTTGAAAAAATGTGCACCAACCCCAGAGAGTAGGGTGGATTTAAAAATAATTATAGATACAATAGTCTTGGAAAACATCAGTGGAAGAAAAAGTACTCAAATGTTTTACTTAGGTAAAAGTCAAAACTGCCATGTAGGAGTACTCCGTTACAAGTAAAAGTCCGGAATTCAAAATTTACTTGAGTAAAAGTACAAAACTATTGTCAAAAAAATGTACTTAAAGTACCAAAAGTAAAAGTACTGAAATATTTGAAAATAGCAGTACTTGAGTAGATGTACTTAGTTACTTTACACCACTGGAAAACATGCAGCCGCTGTGAAAATGTAAACTGGAAGTAAAAACTGACTGAACTGATCTAAGATGCACTGAAGTGCAAATGTATTTATTGTTGTTGATATCGGCTATTTTCAAATAGCCTAGGTATAAAATAGGGCTAAAGTGGTTAATGTATGTTTTATAATGTAATCATTTATATCTGCAAAGTAACTAGTAACTAAAGTTTTCCAATAATTGTAGTGGAGTAAAAGTACAATATTTGCCTCTGAAATGTAGTGGAGTAGAATTAAAAGTACAAAAAAATTGGAAATACTTCAGTAAAGTAAAAGCACCTCAAAGTTTTACTTAAGTACAGTACTTGAGTAGATGTACTTAGTTACTTTACACCACTGGAAAACATGCAGCCGCTGTGAAAATGTAAACTGGAAGTAAAAACTGACTGAACTGATCTAAGATGCACTGAAGTGCAAATGTATTTATTGTTGTTGATACAGGTAATAATGTAAGATGCAATGCAAAGAGAGATCAAAATGCAGACTGTCAAAGTGTTTATGGGGCCGGGACTAAATCCCATTAAAAAACAGCAAACTCCAATACGCACTTGTCTCTGCTTTACTGATTTATCAATGCTTCAGCTAGACCTGCACCCAGACATAGGGAAAATAGGTGTGAATCCTTTTAAACATCACCAAGCAAAGTTGATTGAATAATTAGAAGTAATAATGCCATTGGTTGATGAATTAACATCATGGCATACTGAGGGCCAACAAGGGGAAAAAAATGTTAAAATAGATTATCTCCACCAGACTGGGTGGCCTACCCAGGGCTGTGTAAGTCGGGGTTGCAGCCATCAGCAGAAGAAAGTGGGCAGGAATGTTTTTTTTGTTATGTTTTTGTAAATAATGTAACAGGGCAATGCAGATCATATTATGTGCACCTGTGACATTATGGCATGACAATGAAATAAATGTTGTTGCTCTGAAATGAATATACAGTAGATGCAGATAGATGTGTGGAGTAAAACAATAATAACAGCAGGCAAGTAAGTATGATGTAATTATTGACTCACCAAAATGACATGAAAGATATATATGGGCCCTATTTTGCCTTACCCCTTCTGCCTAAACTTTTTAGGCATTTTTTAAATAGTTCAAATAGCCGATCTACAAGCTCACAACGTGTCAATGTAGATCAGCTATTTTCATGACTTTTCCTCTAGCACCGCCATTAGGCCAAAAATGTACACTTTTGCCCAAGATATCACAAAGTTTAAAGGGCAGATTGCCATGAAACTTTATGAGAGCATCCTTGCTCTCTAGAGGATGAACACTGCACACTGTAGAGGTGATATAGTGGCATATAGATGGAGTTTAGATAATATCGAGCTTTAGAAGGTTTCCCCATGATAGAAAGCTGCATAAGTATTCTCACAATGCATCTGGAATCTAAAATAGTATGAGTCAATCTATTTAAAACAGGAATTTGCAACAGGCGTCCCGATGGGAGCAATGAAAAAAGAAACTCCGGAAAGCACGCCGTTGAAGTTCTCAATTAATCATTTAATTTGCCCTCATATCAGTCCTAGTTGTACGGAATATGACATATGAAGCTGCTATCTATCCACTTACTGTCTCTAATTTCACAATTCAGTTTCTAACGGGAGCAAATTATGGACAAATCAATGTGTGCAATTAGACACAGAGTCTTGCAATTAGCAGTTGTGCTAATGCCCTCGAATGGATTTTTTTCTGCAGGGGCTGGAGGAAAGCAATACTGTGGAGGCTAAATCTCAAGCCTCCTGTCCCCCCAGTAAGCGTCTCACTGACAGCCGTGATAGAGATGTCTGAATCATCACTTCCCCTCTATGCAGTATCATTCCTTTAACCAATGTCAGGCCATTCTTACTGATGCAGCCGAAGTCCCTACATTTAAAAGCAGGATTGATGTGTGTGTGTGTGTGTGTGTGAGTTGTTGAGCATGCAGCGGCGGCTCAGGTAGAGCGGCTGCTTGGGCAACTGAGGGTGCCTGGTTCGATCCCCCGGCTCCCCCTGGTTTAGTGTCGAAGTGTCCTTGAGGCAAGACACTGTCCTAGTTATAATTAATGTAGATGTAGCCTATATTATGGAGAGTGCCATACTTAAAGGTAGGGTAAGTGATTTGCTTTGGTTAAAATACGTGTTAAATAGCTCTATATTCTGATAGTACTCATCGCTATAGTGTGTTTGTTCAGTAACAGGAGTCTCCTTGTCTCTCCACCTCTTTATTAAACAGAAAATGCATTTTCGTTTCAGTTTCAGTTTCATTTCTAATTTTATCCAATCAGGATAGAGAACTCAACCAGGATATAGATTAAACAAGTGAAATTGGAAGTGATGACACTAAGAAATGAGCATGCAAAATTGGAACTGGAACACTATACAAATTAAGCTTAAAAATGGGTACTTTCTCCTGATTGGCTGAGATTTTGACACCTACCGGAAAATGTATTTTCTGTTTATTAAAGAGCTGGAGAGACAGGGAGACATCTGTTACTGAAAAAACACTCTAGCAATGATTACTATCAGAATATAGTGTTTTAACCTTTTAACAAAATACTTTTTGTTTTAACCAAAAAATATCACTTACCCTACCTTTAATTATATGCCTTGCTGTTAGCTTCCGAACAACGTGATTTAGATCATCGATGAACCATACAGTATACAGACAGTTGCTATCTGCAATATCTATGTTGTATTATTAACCTATCTGTTCCAAATCCTAATGGTAGTCCAGCCTTGATTTTCACACACTTCCCATTCTGTCTGCTGTCATAACAAGTGTGTACTGCTAAGGCATATGGACAGATTAGCAATGCTAGCTTGCCCAAATACACAGTGTTAATATTATTTATACATTGAGGAAGAAATGATATGGCTGCTTATATCTAACCTTTATATTTTACCATCACATATAATACTTCTACAATACATTATGATATTTGACAGTTTGTAAGAGCCTAAATGTCCCCACTAGGCCTAATAGCTATTGTTTTGGTACAGCCTATCTTGTTGTCTCCGCCAGGCCGAAAGGCATGGCGAGAGAGTATGTTTTACCCTCCGTCCGTCCGTCCGTCCGTCCGTCCGTCCGTCCGTCCGTCCGTGTACAGCTAATCTCTAGCACCGTTGGCCCAGTCGCTGCGAAACTGTGCACACACACTCCCTGGATGCCAATTCAGAACTTTTTCACATGGGCCTGTTATAGCACCACCTGGAGGCCGATTTGTGCAAAACCCATTTTTTTTACATTACTCCTACAGATTTTATCCAAACGTCATGCAAATCGGTACACAGTATCTCTATAGTCATGTGATCAACACGGATCTGTCCGATTTCCCATATTCCTTTGGCTAAGGTTCGCTTCCACAACTTGCAGGATTGGTCCGTTTTGAACAAAATGCCTCAAATCATGAACGCAGCTTGCGATTTCCGTGAAATTTCACAAACACATTGCCACTAGGCCAAGGAAGAAATGCCACCCTTTTTCACATTGGCCTGTTATTGGAACAAAATGCCTCAAATCATGAATGCAGTGTCCCATTACCGTGAACGACCTAAGAATAAATGGCACCCTTTTTACATTGGCCTATTATAGCGCCACCAGGAGGCCACAATAACGTACCTGACCTGGCGGAGACCTGTGCTCCGAGGAGCACTTTTTCTAGTTATGGATCAGTTTGTACTTGAAGCAGCTACAGTATATGATCTCTGCCCTGTGCTCGAGGCAGAACTACAGTAACACTGACATGAGTGTTAATGTACTTCTGACCATGATATCATGTACATAAAGCATAACCACCACCTAGAATATTGTCTCGACTCCTATGAGCCTCATCGATTGATTGATCCAGAATTCCACGACAACATACATTCACATTAATGTTTATAGCCACAACGAGGTGTCCATCACAGTCACTCACAATCAAGCCCACATTGACACGTTATGTGTGTGCTTATATGCTATTTTCACTATTTTAAAAAACAACAACATTTTGACAGTTTCAAATG
Source organism: Gymnoscopelus microlampas (assembly GCF_963454915.1). NCBI lineage: Eukaryota > Metazoa > Chordata > Actinopteri > Myctophiformes > Myctophidae > Gymnoscopelus > Gymnoscopelus microlampas. The sequence goes on from NC_139959.1 coordinate 22,029,121, forward strand.
TTTTGAATGTAGTTTAATTTTCCAAAACTTTTGCCTATAATGACGTGCCCAAAATAAGGATGGATGCCACCGTTACTGCGGTTAACATCAAATAATCAGGTGTGTAGATAATTAGAAGAGGCACACAATCATTGCCATCATCTACTGTGTGCCAGTAAATTGTGCGTGTGCAAAACTGTAGCAAAAACAGCATCTGCTCGGGCCTGTCTTGTTTGTTCAGGGGAAAAAAACAAACAAAAAGGAAAGGAGTGGGGGAAAAAAACCTCACAGACTCCTCAATTTCTTTCTCCCCCATCTGGCACACAAGCAGAGACATGCACACAGTGCTTTTAGAGAAAAGAGATCGCCGCCTCGATCATCTCCCTGTGAAAATGCCATCGATTTTTATTTTTGCACCGCCCCAAGGTCAGCGCTGAGAAGGAGGCAGGAGGATCTTATCACCTCAGAAGTATGAGTCTCTCTCTCTCTCCCTCTCTCTCTCGCTCTCTCTCTCTCTGTCTCTCTCTCTTCTTTCTCTCTCAGACGGTGTTCATTGAAGAGGGAATAATGCAAATCACCCCTAACAGTGTTGCCGTCTGACAGTCTGTTATCATGACCTTGTATAATGGAGAATGCAAACGAAACGTTTAAGCAGCATTCCCCAAAAGAAAGACACCGGAAAAAAACAGGATCCAAAGCTGTGAGATATGCTCATATGAGTCATGTGTAACAGCTGTTTTCCAAATGCCTGATAGCTGCTCAGGCACTCAATTCTGGGCTCTGTTTCTTCCCTCTCTCACCTCCTAGCTCACCTTATATTATTTATTATTACCAAATGTTATTTTGCTTGTGATTTCTAGTCGCTAGGCAAACAACACTATTTGCTCACTCATATCCTCTACCTAAGTAAAAGTACCAATACTGCAATATAGAAATACTCTGTTACAAGTAAAAGTCCAGAATAAAAATTGTACTTGAGCAAAAGTACAAAAGTATTGGCATCAAAATGTACTTAAAGTACCAAAAGTAAAAGTACTAAAATATTTGAAAATAGCAGATCTACAAACTAGATCGGCTATTTTCAAATAGCCTACTGTATGTATAAAATAGGGTTAAAGTGGTTAATGTACGTTTTATAATGTAAAAATGTATATCTGAAAAGTAACTAAAGTTTTCAAATAATTGTAGTGGAGTAAAAGTACAATATTTGCCTCTGAGATGTAGTGGAGTAGAAGTAAAAGTATTGGAAATTGGAAATACTAAAGTAAAGTACAAATATACCTCAAAATTGTACTTAGGTACAGTACTTAAGTAAATGTCCTCCGTCATTGTCTACAGTACACCCTCCCCAAAAAAACAGTAGAGCTTTGGTCCCTAACCAATGACAGGGAACATACTGTACACATGGCTCCCTGTGAGTATATTGAATTGGGAGAAAATGTTACAATTTGTTCCATAAATTCCATAAAATAAACAAAACTTGGCCTACAGAATGTTAATAAAACAAGGCATCCTAGAGTCAGTAAACAAGTAATGGGCCTAATCATGGTAGTTGACAGCTCTTCCAAATTAATTATTTACCACTGAATGACTTCAACTTGGCCCAAGGTCCATAAACAGAATTAGAACGGTTTATTACAACACTAAACGTTTATGTAGCTTAAAAACAAGCCATGCAGCGGATGGTGATTTCCACATATTAAGCTATTGCTTTGCTTTTACCCTTGTTATGGAAATGCATCAACACTTGGCAAATGTAATCATGTGATTAAACACTTAAGACCAGAATATACTTAGTTGTACGATGAGCTCTACAAGCTCAAGCTCACAACGTGTCGCATCATTGCGACACGTTGTGAGTACATTTTTTCATATACAGTAGCATGCAACACTATTGCTCCTGCAGTAAAAATTAAATAACATTCAATGTATTAATTCATATAACTGCTAACGTCAAGCCATGGAAAATGTGTGAACAAGAATATCTCTGAGTGAAATAACATTTGCATGATGTGATAGTCTGTAGCTCTGCATTTGACGCACGCACGCACGCACACACGAACGCACGCAAATGTTTTATTGTTTTCAAACAATATAAAATATCCTTATCACCAGGAACACTCCCCTGGGAGTTCTCATAGGGATTTTGACACTGATATATTCTTTATGGAGCCGTTTTGATGAAATCAGTATTGATTGAACTGGCCCGAAAATATATTCCCTGTAGGGTGGATGACAAAATCTGTGGAGGAAACAACCGGGGAAGCTCACAACGTGTCATCAACTTGTGAGCTTCTTGATTGGCTACTTTCGGCGTATTATACAAGTGTACAACAAAGTATAAATGAAGCTCAACCACTTGAACCCTAAAGCACCCCTATTCAGGGTATATCACTCAATAGCCAATCTACAAGCTTGTATATCGGTTATTTTTGGCTCCTAGGATATTTTGTGTAGAGCAAAAAACAGGACGGTACCGTATTCTCATTCATAGAAAAATAGTCTCTGACTTTCTATTAAAATTTTAAAAATGTCACGACACCGGCACAAAGTAGTTCCATTAGCAGATGGGGCCTTTTCCCCAAGTTTGACCCTGGTATAGAGCCCTTGGGAACCCAGTCAACTAAGTAGGTTTCAAGTGAATAAGCCATCCGTTTTTTATTGCTTCCCCGCTCCTCTGATTGACAGCGGTACAAGTACAGTATCACAGTGTACGAACCAGGCCTTCGACATAAAACACCTGCCAGTTCACAGAGCAGCGTGTTCTTTCACAATCAGTCCTTGGAATTGTTATTTCACCAATTCATAGACACTGACACAGGGAAACATATTCTAGCATTTCTTTCAAAAGAATCTCTCTGAATTCTGTCTCGCAACCCTTTCATCATCCACTCTTGAGTGCCTGCCTAGTGCCTACTCACATTGTTTATATTGGTGGCCTTGTTGTGCTGAGCAGTGTACACATTCCCTTTTAAGCATTACAGTTCAACAGTTCAACACATTTTGTCTGGCTACAAAGCTGCTTCCCAATACTGAGAGTGGTTTAACCATTAAAACCCTCAGAGCTCTATACTAGTGCCTTTTCTGTTTTCACTCTCCATTAAATATCTTCGCTGAAAATACCAGATCTACAAGCTTTCCCCAGAATACGGATGTGGGGGTTTAACTTTCAACATGACGTCCCTATATTGGGCATGTCAGTGTTGTTACGGTCTCCATGACAACAAGGACATACCCATGACGTAACCACAATTTCATCACAAGGACGTGGGACTATTCAAGGTGGACAGTAACGAATTACATTTGTTTGAGTTTGGGATAATTATGACTATTATATACCATTGACTCCACCATAATGTCTAGGAGGGGAAAAGTTGAATTACCTACTAAAGCCCCATTTCAAATAGTGAAAATAGCCAATATCAGTTTTATCTTCAGCATCCTTCTTACGTAAAAGGATATACTTTTGAAAAACAAACAAAGCCACTCTGAAAACACATACTTACTTAATCCTCTTCGTGCTGGATAGCACATAAGGTCTTCACCAATGAACGCCAATGCTGTCTGTCTACTGCCCAGTGCTGCACTTGGCCCCAGGTCCATCCAAGTTCTTTTCATCTCTTTCTCCACAGATCTTCTCCAGGTCTCTTTGGGTCGGCCTCTTTTTCTCTTCCCTGGTGGTGTCCATCTCATGGCTCCCCTTGGAATGGCACTTCTGAAAACACATAGCAAGCATTAAGTGACTCATGCAGCGGTATAGCGGTATTCACAAGTTCCCTAGGGCGTTGTGGGCATCACTTACTGTCGATTTGATCCCTGATACCTGATGAAATCGACAGGAAGTGATGCTCACAGCGCCCTAGGAAACTTGTGGATAGACTCTAGTTTATTAACACTAACTGCCTGCAGCTTGTTCACACGTTGAAAACGTCAGCTTGATTGTCAAGACATGTACAGTACGGTGTTGCCACATCTGCTTATTATAATTCCCCCCCAAGATTTTATTTGAAAATAATAGCAGATCTACAAGCTCACAACATGTCGCATCGCGACGCGTTGTGAGCTTGTAGATCTGCTATTTTCAAATAGCTGATGTATATGTTAAAGTGCTCATGTGGAGTCGCTTCTTTTGGCTTGTTTTCCTAGACCCGGTTGCTTGTTTCTCTCACAGAATCTGGCAACATTGTGTACAGTACCAGATAAACTATAGTGAACCATGACGGCTGTAGGTCAAACTTCAACTATCACTATAGTCCTAGTTTAGAGCCAGGAAGTCCAGGAACCTGTGAGGAAGGATCGTACGCCTGCTTTGTACGTCCATATTAAATCACCTCCATTAACAATCACACTTTTATTTCCATTTCACTAATTGTATAGTGGGACTACAACATGCCACCCCTCCACAACGGCTGTCATATTATGCAGCTTTTACTCAGTAATTCAATCTAATGCAGTGTAATGCTACTCATGCAGAGGGGATGGCCAAAGGAGGTGAGTCTGCAGAGAGAGGGATGTAATTATTGCATTGATCACTGGATCACTGGATGGACAGGCCCAGATCCTGGGAAAGTGATTGGATGGAAGGGGGGGGGACATTTCAAGTTACAAAAAAAGATGTTTCTTTGTGATACCGATAAATAGGAACTGTAGGCTACTATGTATATGCTATGTCAGTTCCATTGATCGAAGCCAGAACCCAATCGATTTATTGACCATGAAAATAAAAATGCTCTGAAAATGCACGAGGCCCACCCATCTGCCCACTTCATACGGCAGCATTTTGGCTGCCATGTAAAGTGGGCCACAAATGTCTTTTGAGATTTTAAAGTGGGCCCTGATCCAGAAAAGTTTGGGAACCGGTATCCATTAGGTTCACAGGGTCCCAGTGACTGAGACACATCTTTAGAAATCTCATGTGAGAGGAATGTACGGTAATTCAAGTCTGCTTGTGTGTTTTATTTTTTTTTATTTTTTTTGCTGTTCAGACAAACAAATTAATAAAATCAATTCCGATCTGGATAGGCCAAAATAGCATTGCCTTGATGATATACACGTGATGGAGGTGTATATGACTGGACTGGACTGGTGTGTTGGCAGATGGAGCCTCATTCTGGGAGTGAGATATCAAAGTAGCCATGCATCGATCCCTGGAAACGATCAATAGTGTCTCATTGTGACTTAGAATTTGTTGCTCAGCAAGCACGCTTTCCTGTAGAACTGGTGATTATAACGCCAAAACGTGTTGTTATCCACAGTTGTGACTCACGCAAACACACACACACACACACACACACACACACACACACACACACACACACACACACACACACACACACACACACACACACACACACACACACACACACACACACACACACACACACACACACACACACACACACACGCTATGCGGCCCTCACACCTACGTCACACACCGATCCGACCGATATGTTTGAGTCATAGTTTGCTTTGTCAGAGTACCAGTTACCTGTTTGTGTCCCTTTGTGTCAATTATGGAGATCTTTGTATCTGTCTGTCTACCTGTGTCCCTTTTATGCCCATATATGGGGATCTCTAATATCTGCCAGTCCTTGTCCCTTTTATGCCCACATTATGGAGAACCCTGATGTCATCAGCATTTGCCCATAATGATATTGGCATGCCCTTATGTGGGCAATTCTGCATATCGGTTGGATGGGCGTATCAGGTTTGTTTATGGTTATGCCTGAGTCATAGTGACGTGGCCGTGGTCCTGCCTATAGATGGGCGAGTCGGATTTGTTTATGGTTATGCACCTCCTTTTTTTGTCTAGAAAGAAACAGGAACTCAGATTGGCTCCTCCCCTTTCTTAGTCCACTTCCTCACGGGTGCTTCTGTGTACAGAGTCACAGTGATCTGTAGGGCGGGTCCATCCGCTCGCCCGCCCTCTCATTAGCCAATTTTAATATACGATATAACATTATTAAAATATTATTTATTTCTTCTTCTTTCAAACTTAGAACAAAATTGTTTTTATAGTGATACCATTAAATAGGAACTTAAAGTACACTAAGTTGGTTCTATTGATACAAGCCGGAACACAATCAATTGATTGATCATTGAAATAAACACTCTGAAAATGCACGCGGATGCTTTCGATATTTTCCCCTGATCCAGGAAGGGTTGGGAAACACTGCGGTAGGTATTCTCCTTCCACATCCTTATTATACATCATTCGCTTCTACTGTCTCTTTTGTCCATCTCCCGCTTCCATGACTGATATGTGCACGTCCTCGCTCTTCCACTGCCTCTAGCTATTTCATGCACATGTGCACACAGATGGAAATGTGCACATACGCACACGAGCTTGTCAAACATGTGCCTTCAATGTGATAGCTATGCGTATGGCATGCTGTCTTCAATACAGTTCCATGTTCTCTCTGACAATCACGCACACGTGCACACAGGATTCTTCTATTTCACCATCTCTTTCTCTCTCTCCCTCCCTCTTTCTTCCGGCATGATTCAGCGAGCGTTTCGCAAACAACTTCTTGAGCTTGAGGGAAGTCAGGAGGGGTAGAAAATCGGCTTTGAGCAGGTTATCGATTTTTCCAGGACACCCCTCATTGTCCAAAGTGATTTGGCTTCCTCTCTCCTTCTGCCATGCTTGACCGACCGGCACCGGTACCACCTTCCCCTCCCTGCAACTCCTCGATTCAACATTATCTCTGGATTTAAACCACAGGCCTGCACGACACACACACACACACACACACACACACACACACACACACACACACACACACACACACACACACACACACACACACACACACACACACACACACACACACACACACACACACACACACACACACACACACACACACACACACATCCGCCTTTGCTCAGACGTGATCATAACCCAATCAGGTGTAGGCGAGACTGCGGTTTAGATGTGCAAACAGTGATTGGCCAAGTTTAATTAAAGCAATGAGCTGTTCACATCTGTGCAAACATGTGGCTTTTTTAATCCTCCAATCTTTGGAGAGTGGGAAACTACATTAAAAGGGATGCTTTCATTTTATAGGCATGCAGTGTCTGGGACTCCATGGATAGAGTAGAGTTGAGTGTGTGTGTGCCAAGAATAAGAGACGGGTCTATCAGTATCAGTCTGCTGATACTACAGGTCTTGCCTATATTACCTTTACATATGTTTTGCACAAAAACTGATCAGAATAGAACACTTACAAGCCAAGACACAATTTAAATTAAATATAGCTTAACCTGCAATAGTAGTGATACAACAACTATATTATGTTGGTTATTTGGAATGTGGTGCTATCGTGATTTTATTCTTTAAATCATTTAAGAATGACCTTAGTACAAGGTGTTTGCATCCACCAACACAAAGCGCACTCGAGCCAGAGAGGTGAAACATCTCGCTTTTCGAGCAAAAAGCCCTGCGTCTTTAGCCAACAGGGATACACTCGGGCGGCGCGGCTGGTAGACACAGATGCATTGTCATTTTGCGAAGGATAAAGCACAAGCCATGCCAGCTGTCTCAGTGTGTGATCAGTGTTTGGCTGAGAACGAGTCTGGCACTCGCTGTACCTGCCGTCCGAGAAGAGGCGTTTGGAATATTCACAAACAGCTGCTAGCCTGTCTGTTCTATGTACCAGCTACAACTGCTGCCTATGCTACCCAACTTATAAGTGTTGCATCGCCATGAATCATATTTAGTGTCACCAATTGCACTCTCTATCCTCTAATCTTTGCTATGGCATTCATTCATTTTCGATTTTCCATTCGCTCTGGGCAGTGGTGGACAGTAAAAAAGTACATTTACTTGAGTACTATACTTTTACTTTTAGTCGAGTGATATTTGACAAGGAGTATCTATACTTTGACTCAAGCAGGGGTTGAGTACTTTGTCCACCCCTGTCTACCACGCCACCTTTGAAGTTAACCCAGGCTAACCCAGGGATTGTGCCCCTTCTTTCCGCAGCCATAGTAAGATGAATAGTGGGTATTTGATTTAGGTGTAGCCTATCAGTTAGCAAGCACTGACAATATTATTGACTGACTATTGTCAGTGCTTGCTCTTTGGCATACCTAAATTAAATTAGTGTAGCTGTCTTATACCCCACTATCTATGACTCGTCTGTGGAAAGGTTCTATATTATTCCAATAACTCTAGCTGGAAACATTTAATCACCCACCACACACACACGCGCACACGCACACGCACACGCACACGCACACACACACACACACACACACACACACACACACACCTGTTTTCAAATGTTAAATGCTGAATAAAATACAAGGACAAAGCCCTCCATCCTACTGTTAATGTTTGAGGAACAGGGTATGGCGTATTCTCCTTGGACCAGTGGATCTCATATAAAGGATCTCTTGAAGGGAGCGGGAACATCCCAGAGGACTGGCTTTACAGAGGAAAAGAGCTGAGCCACAAACAGCTGTGTTCTGCTGTGTTCTGGGGGGCGGGGGGGGGGGGGGGGGGGGGGGGGGTGTAAGCTTAGAACTATTTATGGCTTTGCAGTGTTGCATGCTGCCTCATTATGAGAGGTACTTGGACACTGTTAGCAGTGGGAAATGGTTGGTTTCACTGTAGGTGTAGCTTATTTCAACAGTGGAATTTAAATAAACTTGAAAATAACATATGCCAGTTCTGGTGACGTGTATGAAAGCCAGCTGCTACACAAATTGACCACACAATGTCAAACTGAGGACTGGATTCAATATTAAACTAAATAATTCAAATATAATAATAATTGAACAAAATCTAAACAAACAAACAAGCACACTTGGTTATATCTATAAAGCAAAAGGCAATAACATCAACCAACAAAGTATCACCATATAGTTAATTCATTATATTCAGAGGGGTACAATAACACAGTACAGGTACTTCAATAGATTTTGTGAGGATCTATACTTTACTCAAGTATATATATTCATCACAACTTTAACTTTAACTTCAATACATTTTACTCCACTATTCTCTTCACCATGATATTGGACGATCCACTGTTCATATTCACGTAAGAACTGGCACTCTCTTCAAGACACGTTTCCTGCAGTCCATTGTTGTTCGATATATAGGACACAACAATGGACTTATGTCCATTATGGTGACTTATTAGTGCCTGTTTAATACTGCATTTATGCAGTATTAAATGATACATGATCAAATGAAATGATAAACTATGTGCCAATCCATTTTGCACAGGCTTTGATTTTGACATTGCGAAAATAAGTATCTATTTCAGTGTGTGTTATATATTTTTCGTTGGAAAAGGAATGTTGTGTTCTACATGGGTCCCTGGCACAGAAGTGTCATTGAGAAGAGTAGTGCAGGCAGGCTGGCATGGTAAAAGTGTTTCTAAAAGTGTTTCCATGGTTGTATGAATGAAAGGTTTTTGTTTATTGTTTATTGTTTTGAGTACCACTACCTGGCTCATGAGAGCACAGGCTCTTATGATGTGTTTGTTCTTTCATGATTCATCATTTGAGAGGTAGACCATCATTCAGCCTAGGATGTTATTAAGTGATGACACATAAAAGCTATGAGTGGTTGGAGATGGAGTCTTTGGTATGATGGACAAATTGTTCAGTGTCTCTATTGCTTAATGTACTTTTTCAGTTGAGAGAGAAAAACATTTCTGGCTGATTTCTTTGTACAACGAAAAGCTTTGTACTGTTTTACTTTTGATACTTGGACTTTTACTTTTCATACTTAACCACCGTCATTATACCAGTATATGGGCTAATTATGGTCTTCAAGAGACTACACAACTTACTTACTTACTTAGGCCTTTAAATTCCCTGAGGAACATAGGCCATTGATGAAACTCCTCCATCCCTTTCGGTCTTGTGCCCTCCGCTCCAGTTGTTGCCATGACAGCCCTTGCGCCTTCATCTCCTGCTCTGTGGTTCTTCTCCAGGTGGCTCTAGGCCTTCCTAAGGCCTAAAGAGACTACACAAGAAAAGAGGAAATTACCTACCTAGGTTCCATCTTAGAGGCAATTCTTTCCAGTGATAAAATGGCAACTAGAGTCTAGAGTAATCAAAAAAGTCAACCAAAGAACACAACTTTTTGTACGGGATCTCCTCCCTGGTCAGTAACTAAGAATACTTTAAGGACTCTAACTGGACCACTCATCCAAGGTTGCTTGGAAACTGACCCCTGTAAAAGACAAAGCCGCCCCCTTCCCAAACTGTTTACTACATAGTTTTGTTTCTGTTTTCAAACTTTTTATACAATGTTTTGCATGGTAGTGTATATTTGTCTGTCATTAATGTTTCGATGAATTGAGTACAAAGGAACCCAATGGAAACAAGCCATAGGCTTTCTTGGGTTTAAAATCCTTTTAGCAGACCTTGTATTGGAGGCTACTTTCCTATAATAAAGTATTAAATCAATCAATTCTCTCAGGACAGATTCTTCAAAATAAAAAGGGGAAATAACTATGTATATATATAAAATAACTTACCTTTACTTTTACTCAAGTATTAAGAATCAAGAATATGGCTTTTCAAGTGCTTAACTAACACTGATTCTAACAAACCAGAGGCAGTATGTAATATTATGACTTGCTTCTAATCCCGTCTTCTTCTATTATTATTAGCAGGGGAAACAGCGTCACAATGTGTTAAATTGTGGGAAATGTAGTCCTATCGAACGCTCCTTGCCTGGTACTCATAGGACATTTCCCTTCCTTGGAAACTACAAGTACCACATTCCACTAATGCGGAAGCGGCGGCCCAACAAAACAACCAACGCGAATCATTTGTGGGAACTGTAGTCGTATCAAACGCTCCTTGCCATTTTATCACAGGGCATTTCCCCTCCTCAAAAACTACAACTCCCAGGTTCCGCTATGCGGAAGCAGTGCAACACAAAACCCAATGTGATTATTTTTGAGCATCCACGCAAAGGGGACAGAATCAGAATGTCTCTCCACGTAAAGAAAAGAAAACTAGACAAAACCGTGCAGGACAGCCTGTACTTCGACAGCTACTCCGATGTGACCATCCACGAGGAGATGATCGCCGACCACGTGCGCACCAACGCATACAGGACGGCGATCCTGAGGAACAGCGAGTCGATCCGGGGCAAAGTGGTGCTGGACGTGGGCGCAGGAACCGGCGTGCTGAGCGTGTTCTGTGTGCAAGCCGGCGCAAGGAAGGTTTGATTGATTGATTGAATATGTTGTTATCACTGCCTTTGGTCCCCAAAACTACACAGCTTGTTTCTCATACTGGTGGATTTAATATGCAACCCTTGCAGGCACAATTTCCCAACGTTAAACTGTACAATAAGCATAAACAATACGCACACGTAAATGATAGAACATAAAGTATAAACATTGTGCAACATGAATGTAATAAACGTTCAAAAATAATTACAAACCAAAACACACTTGCTGGCTGCATATAACCAAAGTGCCCAGGAACAGACAGCAACATAACTGCGTCTGCAATAAATCAATACATTAACTTAACCCAATATTCAAACTTATAATAGTGACTCATATAGTGACTTAGAATATATGATGCAATTCAGAAACAAACAAACCTTTCTCTGTCCTGCAACATGTTCAAACGCGGAAGTGTTGGTGTTGCACACTCGCGGGTCTCAAAGAAGCCTGATTATGGATCCCACCAACCAGTGCCATCTATTAGAGAGTTACGCCAACTCCGTTCACTTCTTCGGGCCAGGTCTTCTACATACACATACATTGGCGAATAGTGACAAATCCCTAAACCGGAAGTTCATGGAATGCATTGAAGTCGACGGCTCATTGTCACTATTTCCAGCTACATGAACCACGTGACCGACACTGTTTCTGACCCCTCATTGGCGCAACTCTCTAATAGAAGGCTCTGCCACCAACGCTCCAGGATAAAGACCCGCCTTACCTGTCTGATTGGCTCCCTGGCAGGCATAGTTTTACTGAGGTTAGGGTTAGGGTTAAGGTTAGGTATAGGCATAGTTGCAAAAACGAGAACTGTCAATCACAGCGACTACTGACAAATCACAGCGGGTTTGCCAAGAGCTGGTGTGGGATCCATAATAACGCCTCAAAGAAACCACACCATATAAAGGGTTCTGGCACAATCAAGCAAAGTAGCACTTCCGGAACCTCAATTTCATGGGAAACACAAGCACAAGCAAATCAACTATTTGCTATTTGCTGCAACTAAGAATCAATGCGTAATAAATAAATCATACCAATATTGTGGCTTCACATTAGTCACTTTGACCTGTTTACTTCAAGTTTGAAACCCTTGACCTTTTTTAATTTGTTTTAAGCAGTCACCTTTCTCTTCTCTACTTCATAGCGTAAATGCAAATAAATAAAACAAAATGAACCCTGCGAACTTGTGGCTTCACCTAAGCATCTCAACACTATTTATACCTTAAGTGCAATAAATGAACAAAAACTAAAATGAACCTTCCCAACCTTGCGTGGCTTCACTTAATGCGTCTCAACACTGGCCTCTTTACCTTTAGCTTTGAGACCCTTGTCAGCATTTAAACAATGACTTTCAGGCGGTCTACCAATCTTTCCTTCTTCCACCCTCCTCTTTCCTTTCCTACTGCCATTCTCGTGAACTTTGGTTTGTTTCTTTGGCATTGTAGGCTGCCCCTTTCCTATTAAGGAAATAAGAAGTAGATATGTCAGTGTGTTCTGTGCTCAGATCATTGGCGTGCAAGTATATTTTTGGAGGCAGGCTGGCAAGGTGTTTACATGTTCGTATGAAAGGTTTTTGCTTTAATTTGTTTTGATCACCCGGATGATAAAAGCACAAGCTCTTATGATGTGTTTGAAGTGGATGAAGATGATGGAAGATTGACAAAATCCAGGTGAATTATTTCTTTGGTGTAAAATGGACAACATCCACTCATGACCCAGAAATAGTTGAAATGGAATTGAAATTCAACATTGACAACATTTCTGTTTTGTTTGTACTATGAAAGGCCCTTTTTACTTTGACTTTTGAAACTTGTTGAATATCACTGAGCTAGACTATCAATACTCAGGTTGGCATCATAAATACTGTTCAGTTCAGCTAACTTGCTTTCAATTGAACTGATGTGTCCTTGTAGGATGTTTATAGAAGCCTGGTTTATGACAGCCCTTTTAGTCACCCTTGCTTTAGCCTTCCAATGTTCATAAACACAGTAAAATTGATCCAACAATTCATAGCTGCAAGGTTCTAATAATTGTGGCTCAGTAGCAGTTCCTGCATCTTTGGTCTCTTAACTCTTTTGTGCTGTTTCATTTTGATTTTATATCACACTTGTTCACAACCAGTAATTAAATTACTGGTTGTGAACAAGTGTGATATAAAATACCATTTAAACCATCATTTCTGGCTACTATTTAAATTTTCAAAACTTTGTTAATACAAATTCGGCAGCACTTCAAGAGGCCACAAACTTTGAACCGGGCAAAAAATAATGTCTTCAGATCACCCTGCATTTGCATAACAAAGCGTTTTTCCTTTAAAGAATAAAATCTTACATCTCTCTTACATCAGTACTTTAGATGCACCTTATTAGCGTTTTTCTTCAGTTCTTTTTTTTCACGCAGTTCATTAGTAGTTCAGTCTTTTTGTGTCACCTTTCAGAACACTCTTGTATTGTCTATTGTGAGGTCCTCAACAAACTGATGAACTGCGGTTAGACCGCACGGCCAAGCTTTGGAAGCTAATCTTAGCCATTCAGGATGGACTATGGAGAATCGGACAGTCACAGACTCACATGACTATAGAGATGCTATGTACCGATTTGCGTGAGGTTTGGACAAAATCTGTAGGAGTGATATCCAAAAATGTGTTTTGTTTTATGAACAGGGTGCAAAACATACTCTCTCGCCATGCCTTTCGGTCTGGCAGAGACAATAACACAAATTCAATATCATCACTCACAAATATAAAACACTATGTAGAATAAAAAACCACACCCAGTGTGAAGAGAGTGGTGCCTTTGAAAGTGTAACTGGTTGCATCCTTGTGTTGCAATCAGCAACAATATGTTGTCACGTGACCCGTGACAACATATTGTCACGTGTCATGTGAAGCTTGACCAATCAACCGTGCTCAAACATACGGACGGACATACGGACAAAGTCAAATGTAGGAGTGGTTGGCACCACTCAAAAAAGTGGGGGTTGGCTATGCGGGGGGAGGTGGATTTTCAGGCCTGTTTTAAAGGAAGCCAGTGAAGTGAACCACTTTTTTTTTTAAGGGATAGGGTCAGGGCATTCCACATATGCCCTAACCCCATGGTTGTGGCTGTGCTGTAGAAGAAGAATTTACCCACGTTTTGTTTTGTAGGTGTACGCCGTGGAGGCGTGCTCGATCGCCGAGCAGGCCGTGAAGATTGTCAGGCAGAACCAGATGGACGACAGGATCGAGGTGATCAGGGGCACCCTGGAGACGATCGACCTGCCGGAGATGGTGGACGTGATCGTGAGCGAGTGGATGGGCTACGCACTGCTGCACGAGTCCATGCTCGTCTCGGTGCTCCACGGCCGCGACAGGTGGCTCAAGCCGGGCGGCCTTATCCTGCCGTCCAAAGCCGAGCTGTACATCGCGCCCATCAACGACCTGGTCGCAGAGGACCGCCTGAACTTCTGGTGCACCGTCAAGGTAATAAGTAGCCTACTCAGTGGTGTACATTTACTCAAGTACTGTACTTCAGTACAATTTTGAGGTATTTTTACTCCACTACAATTATGTGAAAACTTTAGTTACTAGTTACGACTTTACAGAAAAACGACAAGCCCAAAGTCGCTTATAATAAGCAGACTTGGCAACACTGATAAAGAACTCAGTTCTGTGCTTGAGTGATGTCTCTTCTTAATTATGACTGTAGTGGTAGCCTACCTCTTTTTATGTATTGTGTGATGTTTGTGTATTGCGTGATTTGTTTATGTATTGTGTGATGTTTGTGTATTGTGCGATTTCTGTGTGCTGATGCCTGCCTGCCGCACAAAATGAATTGCCGCATGGAATAATAGAGAATATCTTCTCTATAGGACCAGTACGGCGTCGACATGTCCTGCATGGCCGAGTTCGCCCAGAAGTGCATCATGAACAACGACATCACCGTCACGCCGGTGACGGTGGAGGACGTGCTCTCCCACCCGTCCAAGTTCGCCGAGCTGGACCTGTACACGGTCACGGCGGCGGAGCTGAAGTCCGTGAAGGGGGCCTTCGAGTGCGAGTGCTTCGGCTCGGCCGCCGTGAACGCCCTGTGCGTCTGGTTCACCGTCACCTTCCCCATCGCCTCCTCGGGCGAGGACAAAGACAGCGGCAACAACAAGCCCCTGGTGCTCTCCACGTCGCCGTTCAAGCCGGAGACGCACTGGAAACAGGCCGTGTTGTACCTGGACGCGCCCGTGGAGGTGGTGCAGGACACTAAGGTGGTCGGGGAGATCAACATGTATCCCTCGGAGGACAGTGCGAGACACATATGCATCCGTTTGGAGTACGCGATCGGAGAGCATAAACAGGAGTCCAAGAGCTTTTCCATTCCAGACGGGTACTCAGAGTCCCAACAGCAGTAGTGTTGTTGGCGTCCATGCAATGCAGTGGTTCTCAAACTTTTTTTGTTCCAAGGACCCCCATGACTCTTGAGAGTGTGCAAATGGAACCGAATGGACCCTTGCGGGTCCATTCGGTTCCATTTGTACACGCTCAGAGTTTCAGACCTGTAAGGGTCCATTTTGGAACCACCTCAAGGAAAACCGTTGGGGTCCCCGGACCCCACTTTGAGAACCACTGATGTAATGTCATGTTGACAAACATGACATAAATCCAGAGCGTTAATTTACCGTGTATCAGTTCATTGACTTGATCTGTGTGTCCATACACTCTCTCTCTCTATGCTGAATTTTACTAACCCCACTTGCCCTAGCAAGTCACAGTTGTGTGGACAATTAATAAATTATTAAAGCCAAGATGAGGGCTATTACTCGTGATTTCACATTTCTGTTCATCGTAACTTAGGTGCGTTCATGATGAAATTCTAAAACATCTCATGGATTAAAGTTCTCAGGCGCCATGGCTTATTTCAGTCTTTTGGAAGCATGTGGTGCACCGGAAATAGCGACGTGTCGTGGCTATTTTTGGTTATTAGTTATTTTAAGATGAGAGAGTATTTGAAGTGGTCAAACTAACCATTTAATACATGTTCAGAAGCATCTTCCATAAACCCTAATGGTCCCTAAAAGCAAAGGTTAAAGCCTCAATCTGCAATTTATTCAACCGTTTGGCTGTATGGAACATAGGTTAAGAACGATAATACCTAAACATCATAATTATACATATTTTTTGCTTTATTCCATGGGATCTTCTTTACAGGTGCTGTAATTTTTTTTTTTAAATGTTAAAGCTTTATAGTGTTTGTTCAGTAACAGGGGTCTCCATGTCTCTCCAACTCTTTAGTAAACAGAAAATACATTTTCAGGTGGGTTGCCATAGCCAATTTCATCTAGTGAGGAGAGAAAACCTAGTTATCAGCTTCAGTTTTATAGTGTTCTAGTTCCAATTTTGGCTGCTAGATTTTGCTATACTATAAGTTATATATACGTTTTTCAGAAAACTGTTGGGATTTAGGTGTTTTTAGAATAGGCCTTAGGTCTAAATGAATGCTTCCCAACAGGTTCCATACAACTGTCATACATTTATGCTACAGCTGGACAAAAACTGGGTGGAAAAAAATAGTTGATAAGTTGAGTGATGACTTGAGAAAGTTGTGTTAGCCAATGCAATTTAATTCATAGTCAAAGTTTCCCAAGCACTTTCTATTGGACATGCTTTGCATTGTTTTTGTGCAACTGTTGCACACATTTTGGTTTGATATAAACCTAGCTATTGAAGGCCATTAAATGGTTTGTTGCAAAATCTTGTCAAAGATGTAATTTGTTCATTTGTTGTGCAGGTCACAGTGACTCTTTAACATCCTTTTCTTCCTAAAGCCACAATGGAAAATGGGTTTTAAGAATCATAAAACAGAAGTTAACACTGGCATGAGTGTTATAGTGTTTAACAATTTATGTAATGATGGCATGCAATATTTTTGGTCTAAGATATTACAAACTTAAAAGAACATTTGTCCACAAATCTAGATCTCACCAAATGTGATGCAGTATGACATTCCTTTGAATCATATTGCATGATAATCCACAGTATGACCGAATAACGTAAAGACTGCTGAAGGTCATGTCATGTCAATTTAATTCAAGCTGAGTTTTCAGATGTTTACAGTTTCCCAGACATTAGAATGTATGTATAAGCTGAAAGTTAGCTACTTAAGCCCTAAAAAAATAAATATGGCCAATCCTCAAGCTTAATTAAGCCCTATAAAAAAAATAAAATAAACATGGCCAATCTTCAAGCTTACAACTTATGAGCTTGTATACCTGATACTTATGAACAGTTTTTAGCGGTGCCAGCCGCTCTACACTTGACTATGTCCGTCCGTATGTCCGTTTGTCCGTTTGAGCCCGGATGTCCGTTTGAGCACGGGCTTTAAACAGCTATAACTCCAGTTCGCAGCATGCCAGCAAGTCCAAATTTGGTATGTGGACTTAGACCACCAATAGGGACGAGCATTGACTGCTGAAGCCCCGCCCCGCCCTATTATAGCGCCACCAGGAGGCCACTGGCTTTAAACAGCTATAACTCCAGTTTGCAGCATGCCACCAAGTCCAAATTTGGTATGTGGACTTAGACCACCAATAGGGACGAGCATTAATTGCTGAAGCCCCGCCCCGCCCTATTATAGCGCCACCAGGAGGCCACTCACCAAAGGCACCGCTTCCTTCACACAGGGTGCGATTTTTAGCGGTGCCAGCCGCTCTACACCTGACTATGTCCGTCCGTATGTCCGTTTGAGCCCGGATGTCCGTTTGAGCACGGGCTTTAAACAGCTATAACTCCAGTTCGCAGCATGCCAGCAAGTCCAAATTTGGTATGTGGACTTACACCACCAATTGGGACGAGCATTGATTGCTGAAGCCCCGCCCCGCCCTATTATAGCGCCACCAGGAGGCCACTGCCTATGTCCGTTTGTCCGTTATGTCCGTTTGAGCCCGGATGTCCGTTTGAGCACGGGCTTTAAACAGCTATAACTCCAGTTCGCAGCATGCCAGCAAGTCCAAATTTGGTATGTGGACTTACACCACCAATTGGGACGAGCATTGATTGCTGAAGCCCCGCCCCGCCCTATTATAGCGCCACCAGGAGGCCACTGCCTATGTCCGTTTGTCCGTTATGTCCGTTTGAGCCCGGATGTCCGTTTGAGCACGGGCTTTAAACAGCTATAACTCCAGTTCGCAGCATGCCAGCAAGTCCAAATTTGGTATGTGGACTTACACCACCAATTGGGACGAGCATTGATTGCTGAAGCCCCGCCCCGCCCTATTATAGCGCCACCAGGAGGCCACTGCCTTTAAACAGCGCTTTACACAGCTATAACTCCAGTTCGCATGCCAGCAAGTCCAAATTTGGTATGTGGACTTAGACCACCAATAGGGACGAGCATTGATTGCTGAAGCCCCGCCCCACCCTATTATAGCGCCACCAGGAGGCCACTGGCTTTAAACAGCTATAACTCCAGTTTGCAGCATATGCCACCAAGTCCAACTAATACCACCAATAGGGACCAACTGTAATTACATAAGCCCCGCCCCCTCTGTCTTCCCATTGGCTGGGCTTTAAACAGCCATAACTCCAGTTCACAGCATGCTACTGAGTACAAATTTGGTACGTGGACTCAGACCACCAATAGGGACGAACTGAAATATAGTAAGCCCCGCCCCCTCTGTCTTCCTATTGGCTGGGCTTTAAACAGCCATAAGTCCACTTTGCAGCATGCTACCAAATACACATTTACCACGTGAACTTAGACCACCAATAGGGACAAGCTTTAATTGCTGAAGCCCCGCCCCCTCTGTATTGTCATTGGCTGGGCTACAAACAGCCATAACTCCAGTTAGCAGCATGCCATCAAGTCCGAATTTGGTTTGTGGACTTACACCACCAATAGGGACGAGCTGTCTTACTTAAGCCCCGCCCCTGCATCTTCTTATTGGCTGGGATTAAAACTGCCATAATGCCGGTTTGCTTCCAGTGCCGCTGTTCAGTAGCCTTGAAATGATTTCCCAGGGATGTAACATTGTTTCTCCAGTTCATATCTAGCCCAATTACACACACTCATCAAAGGCACCGCTTCCTTCACACAGGGTGTGATTTTTAAAAGCATTTGAAAATCATTGAACTTGTTATTTTGAAGGAAATTGTAATTTAACGACATCTTCAGAGGGACAAAAGGTGCTGCTACTAGATGTCATCCATTAAATTAAATTAATTAACACACTGTGAATTTTCTTTAGATGATCATTCAATGTAAAAATAAGCAACTGACAATATATCATAACTGATATTGCACTGGTTTGATTTCAAATTTGAGAAAATCGGGAGTCTCCCTGGCAGGGAATTGTCTTTGTCCCCTTTTGAACATTTGCACCAATGTTTGAGGTGTGCATTGGCCTTCTTCTAAAACATTCTTGTATAAACGAAAGATTTTTGATTATGTTTGAGCACCTCTCTGATTAAGGCACACAGCTTTAGAGCATCATTCAGCCCGGAATGCTATTGATTGACTGAATGACACATACCGTACGACTAATGGATGTATTGATGGACAAACTCCACTCAAAAGCATGCATGACATTGTAAAAGCTGCAGTACAATTGGTTGAATATGGAGAATTCTTTCTTTGGTATGATGGACACAAAGAAATAGCTTCAAATGGATGGAGATGGCATCATGGCATGAGAGTGTAGGGATGTAGCTGTAGGACAAATGATCAAGGCTCTCCATTCACACATTCAGTTTTCTTTGTACAATGGAAACTCTTTGTACTTTTACCTTTGACACAAACACATTTTAACACCAAATACTTTTCTGGATCCCTGGCTAATAAGCCTTACATGCCTTAGTACATTTTATTACATGGCTTGGTTGAATGCTTGATTCTGATTGGTCAATCATCGGTCATTATTTCTTGATAATGACCGATGAGCTCTATAACGGATTTGGTTTTATGCTTTATCCAACATGACAGCCATGTAAACAAACAAACAATGTAATTTACAACTAAACTTTGCTCTCAATAATGTTTTTGAAAACATCGCGTCGGTGCATAATCACCCTGTCGGGCTTTAAATTTCAATAATGACCACCTCCTCATACGTTATCCCTTGCATAACTTCAATAATGACCACCTCCTCATACATTAACCCTTGCATAGGAATGCAAGGGTCCCTTTAACACTTCCTACGGTTAATATGAACATCAAAACAATATTTTAAATACATTTTATAGCACATGCATCAACTTGCGACGGGAGTTGTCCCAATTGAGTGAAAGATGAACAATTTCTTAAATAAAATATTGAATGTGTTTCAAATGTTTTTTGTTTATAGAGGGTATTTATAATGTATTAAGGCATATAAGGCTTATTAACCAGGGATCTTTTTAAGAGCATTTAATGTGAACTACTTAATAAGATACTGGCTTACTGTATACTTTATACACTACTGCTTATTTCTCCATGTTTAACTTATAGACTGTAGGCAGCAATCATGACGCATGCTGCAGCTTTGTAACATGGCGACTGGACAGCTACCTCCAGGCATCACTTTCATCAATTTTGCAGAATGTTCGCCTACAATGACCATGTCCAGAATAGGGACGCTAGGGTTCATGGGGTTTAAGGTTGCGGCCTTCACAATTTGAAGGAGACAAGTTAGTGTATTCAGCATAATTTTTGACCTACCACCATTTTGTCTCTACAGTACACACCAAGCTGCTCGACAGTAGTATTGTAGGCAACCCTGAAAACCCACATTGTATGGATAATTCTGTAGGGTGATAAAGTATCAAATCTATTTTAAAACTATCAAGTTCCCAGCTTTCAGTAATGAATTCAGCCTGAGCTGACAGCAAGGGACTACAATAAAATAATGAATACTGTATCACAATATAGCCCTTCAGAAAAAAAGAATGGCAAAGTATTTGCAGGCTGTGTTAAATTAAGGTTTGTACAGTATAAGGCCATCAGGCTGCAAGCAATGTATTCCCCTTAATTTGATGTGGCTTGATATCTTTTCATAGTTAGGGCTGTACACAGAATCCCATTCACCTACATTAAGCAGTATGTAATTAATCTTTCTATACTCTACCTGAGTAAGACTTACTGTAGGAAAAACCTGGGTCATGGCGTTAGTGGAGATAAGTTGATTGTACACCTTTAGCCCATGGTCATATTATTGAGCCCATAGCTGAGCCTCTGGGACAAGATATGGTTTTCTGTTAAGCTTATGCATATTATTTTTGCTGTAGGACCTACCAAAAAAAAAAACAGTGTAAAACTGACCATTTTACACTTGGATATAAATGAACACTCTGTATTTGACTGCATTATTGCGACAAAACATCTTACCGAACCTTTTTTGCACAATACATTATGAAAAGCAGAACATAAAAGAATAAAAAAGAAAAACACAGCAATGTGAACCCGACCTTAAACTTGCAGGGGTTCAATTTCTTGCAAATAGGCTAGGCGAGGACAAATGCCAAACCCATTTCTGGATGTTGTTATTGAGAAGTTATCAGATTGCAGTTCCTCTGTCGTGCTCTCTAAAAAATGTGGCAGAGGATTTTCACCACCAGTCTGTCTCTACTCTGATTGCCTTCTTTGTCACCAGCCATCGAAAGGAAACGATAATGGTCAAAATAGGCAACAAAATAGCCGAGCTATAGACCGGCTATTTTGACCGAATACATTTGCAGACTCTGGAATGTCTGTCTTTTCAGTCCCTGGGTTTGTGTAAGAATCTAACTTTTGGGTTTCAACAAGACAATTACAGGATGTAGGCAGATACAGTACATTCTATAAGACTACTAGAATACTATTGCAAATGATTCCCTCAAGAATAGTCTATTAGTTGGCTGTGAGACACTTGTAATGTGTCAGGGGGAAGCAAAAAAAATTACACAAATCCATTTCTCTACTCATTGATGTTGACTTTTTACATTGACAGTGCCAGGGTACTTTGGCCTGAATTCATCTCCTTCTAAAAGGTGGCAGCAAAAATAAAATGCCCTGCAGATTGAACAGAGGAAAGTGTCCAGAGAATGGAAATGTCAAATGCAGTCTGTTTCCAGGGCAGCCACTGCTGGAGCAAAGAATCGAACTCCGGCATGCATGCGTGGCCACTCTCGGCTGCTAAATGCAAAGCTAATTGTGGCCCATCGCTGCCTCGAAATCATTTGGAAACCATTAGAAACGGTGCTGAAACTTTTTAATGGGATAATTTGCCCTGCGTTGCACTGCAATTCAGGTGGCAATCAATAGACTATGTGCTTAATCTAACTTATTTCAAGACTCGTTCAATGGAGGAAGAGTGAGGGAGACTTAGACAGCGCGAGACAAGCCTTAGTGAATTGAAGTAACAACGTATGCGGTGACTTTGTCGTAAAGTGTCAGCTTTCGCTGTCAATGCCTATCAGCCTCTGTGAACCAAACCTTATAAGTGTTGGGCTGCTAAGAGGATAGTGGCAGGCTGTAACCTGCAAATGTCACAGTGGTGTGCTTTATGGAGACCAGTGCTGGACCATGCATCCAGACAAAAAAACTTTCTTTTTTTCGGGCATACATTTATGCCCTATTTTACACTTTGTTCGATGACATTGTCTCGCAAAAGTAGCAACACTTGCCGATCTGCAAGAGAGTCTAGGCAGAAGCTAATGCTGACACAAGATACACAGGTAGAAGAGGCCTTGTACTTGTCCTTACACTGAAGTAGGCAACGCTCAGTAAATCACAATGACATTTTCAAGGTGAAAAACATGTTTGATTACAGTAAAGCGGCTATGTGTTACTTCTTCCAGCCATATTTCCGTGTTTGTATAAAACATTTTTGTATCTGTTTAACAGCAAAACAAACAGAAAAACACACAATATGCTTCATTGTCCGAGGTTTCCTAGGGGTCTTTATTTGGTCCCCATGCCTTTTCCCTCCAGACCAAATCTCTATGCTATTTTTGAGCTTGTGACTCGAACACAGGTTTTTCCTTTTTCCTGAAAAAAAGTACTGGTTTTGTACATACAAGGTTTCCACCCGACAGCAAACATTTGCATCACACAGAGTGAATAACAAGAGGCTCAGGTGTTCCCATCTCTAATTTGGACCTAATTTGCTTGCTCATTCAAAATGAAACCAATGAAGCGTGCAAAGACACCTGTGACAAATGAACATTTTCGTCTCGCATTCATCTTCCGTGTTGAGTCGGTGCTATGGTTGTCTGAGCACGCTGTTGCCTCATTTGACTGAGTTTGTAATGTAAGTGTGACTATTATGTGCTGAAGTCAGGGCGACAGGGGGGGGTTCTACCCACGGAGGTCCCAGGGGGGTTCCCAGGGCCAATTAAACTGGCCCTGGGAACCCCCCTGGGACCCCCCTATACCATTGATTAACTACAACGTTAATCAATATTGCTAATGCACACCAGTGATTGAAATCATCCTCATGTGGCATTTTACAGGGTTGTCATTACAAAACTGTTAGAAGAATTATATTTGTATTTCTTTTGTATTTCTTTTTAACAAACTATAATGCTGAACTACTCTCTTCAGCCCTAAGAGTAAGACTGCTAGTCCAGGGTCATAATAACAGGAAGACCAAAGGGTTGTTGGATAGGTGTGCACCAATCAGCTCAAAACCATATTTCTGACAATAGGATGTTTTCCATGAGTTAATATGAATGTCATTATATTGACATTAACATCCATGTGTTTGTTTTAATGAAATTGGAATCTTCAACACTAAACACACAAAGTATTAGATATATGTTTACTTCAAGGGATTAAAAAGGAGACACCTGAATTGCACTTACATACTACTACTACTACTATAATAATATTATTAATAATAATAATAGTAATAATTATAACACTTATAATACTTATAATACTTATAATAATAATGATGATGATGTAATAATAATAACAATCAATGTTGCTTCTGTCTTCACTGTTCAATTTAGAAGAGTCTCTAAAGTACAGTTACTCAGCTATCATTGTGTCTGATATCTGATAATACCTCCGAGAGGCTTCTTGTTTGCAATGCTGTTTGTCAGATATTGGAACATATTGCATAGTTCGCCGCTTGAAATTCAATGCATATAATCTTCCTTAAATGTTCACCCCTATTTGACCCCTATGAATATGTCTAATCCTTTGACTTATAGTAACACTTAAAACATACTGTAGGCATGGGTGTTTCTCTGCTACCTTTGTTTTGGTTTTATTTGGGCAAACAATTTAATCATATTTCATCCAATGGGAGATATATATCGAAGAATAAATACATATTGTTTACATTTTGAAACTTTTGGAAATATTGAAATTATGTTGACTTTTGTTTTACCTTTTGAACATTTTAGAAAATTGTTGCCTATATTGACATGAACCAATATGATATAGGAATGGCAGGTTGAAAACGCTTAAACTGTCATTTGCATGGTCTTTGATGTATGACAATAAATGTTATTATAACTTGCCTAAAAACGTATGCATTTTGTGCCAGTGATATAATTGTTTTTTAATTCTTTCTTACTTTCTTTCTTTCTTTTTGAAATAGATAATGGGACATTTGAAGACTTGATGTAGTTTGTCGTGGTCAATGCTCAAACAGTTGCCAAATGAGTTGCCCTCAGCCCTACAAAGCCAAAGTGCAGTAACTACGAAAAAAACAAACACTGAAAAATGGTTGTAAAAGTGATTCAACTGGTCAGACAAATGAGATATCGGCATATAAGTGATATTACACTAATTGTATATCTGTTCTTGAGGTAATTGTTTATCCCCCAAAATCCCAAAGGCTAATTTGACCTTGGGATACACAAATAAGTCGGTGTGTCCAAAAACGTGCACGTGTTTACTGAACTTTGGCTTTATGTGTGTGTGTGTTATGGGCACCCACGCAAATATCGGCATGGCAAGAGAACGTGAACGCCAAACTTTGCCCGTTAAGACAACACTCTGTGGGGAAATCAAACGGGACGCGCCTCTTGCATGGGCTCGCCTTCGATCGCCACTGAAACCGTACTGGACTCTCGTGGCGTGGTGTCTAATCATGGCCTCCCATTCATCCTTGTATGCTAATGATACTGTGAATAAGCCAATAGGATTTAATTCCCACAGCCGGTTACTGTAACCAATATTTCTGTCAGCATCTCCTGAGAGGACAAATTGGAAAACATGGTATTGACTAAAGCTAATTTGGTAGGAAAGCCCCCGAGAGGTGGGTCTCTGGGACTGTGGGGGCCTTAGACCATTTGTCATCATTATTGTTAGCATCATGGACCCCTATACTCACTGATCCCAGAATAACTGCTTCCGGCTAATCGCAGTATTGTGTTTGCATGCTGCACTACATCTCTCTATCTGCTCAGTGTAATATCTCTCTCTCTCTATCAGTGGTGGGAAAAGTACTCAATTTTTTTTACTTAAGTAAAAGTATCAATACTGCAATGTAGAAATACTCTGTTACAAGTCAAAGTCAGAAATAAAACATTTACTTGATTAAGTACAAAAGTATTGGCATCAAAATGTACTTAAAGTACCAAAAGTAGAAAGTACTCATTATGCAGAATGGCCCATTTCACATTTTTTCAAATGTATAAAGAACCTTTTGAAAATAGCCGATCTACAAGCTCACAATGTGTCGCGATGCGATGCATTGTGAGCTTGTAGATCGGCTATTTTCAAATGGCTGAAATGTATATACTCAAAATCTACAAAGTAACTAGTAACTAAACTTTTCAAATAATTGTAGTGGAGTAAAAGTATAATATTTGCCTTTGAGATGTAGTGGAGTAGAAGTAAAAGTACTGAAAATTGGAAATACTCCAGTAAAGTCAAAACACCTCAAAAGTGTACAGTACTTGAGTAAACTTGAGTAAAAGTCACTTTACACCACTGCTTTCTATCTCTCTCTCCACTTTCTATATATCTTAATTTCTTTGTCTCTTGCTCCTTCTTGAACACTGAGCCACTGCAAAAACCCTTGTGGCTCCATTTTCTAACACTTTCATGGTGTTAAATGCACACTCAGGACTTTACAATGGACGTTTAAGTTACACACACGTTTACCAACACATTTAGAGCAGTGCATCTTTGAGTTGAAGAGTCTGTGCCTCTCAGAAATGCACCGAGGCACGACTCCATGGACAGAAACACAACAGGGACAGAGCTTGACGCAGATCGTTTAGAGAGTGAATCCCCCCAACGCTCACAGGCGGGGCACGTGAACCGGACAAGCCCCCCGCTTCCCAATCAACCCAAGGCAGACAGGCAGACTCTGACACTGGGCCTGTGAGCAAAGTACAAATCCACCAAACTATGAAGGCATACGG
Source organism: Gymnoscopelus microlampas (assembly GCF_963454915.1). NCBI lineage: Eukaryota > Metazoa > Chordata > Actinopteri > Myctophiformes > Myctophidae > Gymnoscopelus > Gymnoscopelus microlampas. Next base: position 22,055,614 of record NC_139959.1, read on the forward strand.
CCCCTTCCTCTCTGCTGATCCCTTTTCAATCGTGCACTTTTGGGGATTATACCCCTGTGTAATTCTTCCTGTGTGTTGTTTTAGAAGTCATTATGATTATTTCATTTTGGAGGAGTCCAAGGTATGGGTTTAGAGCACCGTGCATGATTGAATAAGCAGAAAGGAGGCGTGCAGGCAGTAGATATAGGCTTATGGCACCCCGATAAACATTAGACTCTGTCTAATTCCCTCCTAAATCCTAATGGAACAGGTGCATTAAGATGGCTACCTCGTAGATTTAGCCCAATTCCTCCTGGCCCATTCGCCACAGTACAGGACAACATGCTTCTATACAGTAAGGGCGGATTCACACTGCGGCCTTGGAACCAGCCTTGAGGCTGGTAGGAAGGAATACCTGGGAAGGAATTGGTAAAGCTTGTGCACTTTGTGAGAAGTTTTCTAAGGTTTTCAATAGGGGGCGAGCCTAACTTGTTTGCAATGTTTTTTAAAAAGCTATACCCTTACCTAATACCATTCCAAAAATCTAAAACTTCTCACAAAGTACACTTATAATAGATGCTAGCTTTACCAATTCCTTCCCAGGTATTCCTTCCAACCAGCCTCAAGGCTGGTTCAAGGCCGCAGTGTGAATCCGCCCTAAGTCTCACTCCTCCTCTCCTCATTCCCAACTAGTAAATGACTGAATATATACATGTGAATATATCGTTTTTTATGCATTTATGAAAAAAGCTAATTGTTACAAATGAAGAGGCTGCCATTGAATGTTTGCATTTCTCCCATTCCCCATTTTTCAACACAAATGCTGTCAAATAAAATATAAATAAACTCATTTGCAACCAGTGGTGTAAAGTAAATAAGTACATTTACTCAAGGGCTGTACTTAAAGACCCTGTAAACAGGAAGTAGGCCTATAAACAGGAAGTAGGCATATAAGCAGTATTATGTATTCACATTTTGTCAGACCACGATGCGACACATTGTGAGCTTGTATGATCTATTTTCAAAATATTTATATACATTTTATACTTTTGAAAATGAAAATGGAATAATGAGTACTTTCTACTTTTGGTACTTTAAGTACATTTTGATGCCGATACTTTTGTACTTTTACTCAAGTGCATTTTTAATTCCAGACTTTTACTTGTAATCTATATTGGAGTATTGATTAGTACTTTTCCCACCACTGTCCGCAACACAATTTTATAGAATATGTCCCGGCCCTAAATAATGCTACATTTAAGAACAAAGTTAATGATCTGTGTCGTTGAAATCCGGCCCATACCCCATGCATCATACAGCCTTGAGGTCATGTTTGGCAGTGTTCGTTATGTGGGTAAAACGACTGCAGTGGTGTTTCTTGTATTTCTTCAGTGTTCACTGTTCTGCACCTCCCACTAACAAACTGGTGGTGCCTCTCCGGATGAAGGCAACATTAGCCCGCATTGAGCGGAGGTAGAAAATCCAATAGCAGTGTGCCTGGCGTCTGGGAGACAGGGGTGTGCAAAAAAACAGTCTGTAGCCATCAATTTTCTAATAATCGCCACAGTGTGTGCGACTGGAAGTCATGAGGAGGAGAGGGATACATATCGCACTGCTTGGGTGGGGGCGGGGGCCTGGGTAATCACATGATTGGTCTCTGACAATTGCAGTGCCCAGTCTGCACACTAATGGGTTTTAAGACAAGTGTGTCATGCAGCGTGTGTGTGTGTGTGTGTGTGTGTGTGTGTGTGTGTGTGTGTGTGTGTGTGTGTGTGTGTGTGTGTGTGTGTGTGAGTGTGTGTGTGTGCGTGTGTGTGTGCGTGTGCACGTGCACGTGTGTGTGTGTGTGTGTGTGTGTGTGTGTGTGTGTGTGTGTGTGTGTGTGTGTGTGTGTGTGTGTGTGTGTGTGTGTGCGTACGTGCATGCTCGCCTGCCTGCCTGCCTGCCTGTGTTTTGCTGTGACTTTGTTCATACACAACTCCCATTTAGAATGACTTATTTTACAAACTGAAACTGCATTGTCAATAACAAGGCCCAGTGCTAAGCGGTAAGAATAAATACCTCGGCCTGTTAACGGCGAATGATTAATCCTTTACCGATAATAGCTATTTCAACGAGTGCATAATGTCCTCTCTCACCCAGTCTAGACTGTGGACCGCTCTTCACACTTTGCTTTTGAGGCCTTGAAGAAAAGAGAATAAGGATCAATCCTCTGTAGACATGCTTTAGAAATGTGAGTGAATACGGTTTATTATGTTATGCTTGTATTGTGCAGGTTTAGAAAGTGACAATTGGATGTGCTCTTCGTGAGCTCACTGCTTTTGCAGCAGAGTGAATTAGAAACAGAGGTTCCTGTTAGGAGAGTTGCCCTCAGGCGGGCCAAGGACTGAGAGAGAGAGAGAGAGAGAGAGAAAGAGAGAGAGAGAGAGAGAGAGAGAGAGAGAGAGAGAGAGAGAGAGAGAGATTTCTTTAAAACATATTACAAGTATACTAACATGTTAGTAGAAGACTAAGAAAATTGAGCTCACATAGTTCCTGATCGAGATGACAACGAAAATAAATGAGATTATATTAGGAGAGGGACCTGCAGCTCACTTAGCTGTGCAAGATGTGACGAATCACACCGAGGGACATGTAACTAAGCATCACTGAACGTGACAATGTACACGCACGCACGCACGCACGCACGCACGCGCACACACACACACACACACACACACACACACACACACACACACACACACACACACACACACACACACACACACACACACACACACATGGGGGTCCGCAGCCAGATACACATTATTTTGGGGGTCCTTGACATGAAAAGGTTTAAGAAAAGGTTTGAGAAGCTCTGGACCAGGGGCCTGCAACCTTTTTGACATGAAGTGCCATGTTTTTATTGTCTTGATAGTCAGTGTGCCATGTCAACAGTAAGTCACATTATGACACCACATCAAAATCAAATCTCCAACAGATTTTGATTGTCCATAAACATAACTTTTCTTTTCTTCTTTTCAAATATTTTCTTTCACATCAGGATCTAATGATCATTAACCCACCTACCTCCCCCTGTGCCAATAGGCTCTCTGCACAGCAGCCATATTGGAAAGAAATTGGGCCTCTTCCTTACTTCCTTCACAGGTGTTACCAATGATTCTAATGAAGGCCCAGTATGTTCCATTTAGTGCAGCACTGTGGTTCTCAAAACATTTTAATTTCAAGGACCCCCATAACTGAGTGTACAAATGGAACCAAATGGCCCCGTCTGTTTGACCAGAATGGAACAGAGCCCTCATTAGTATCATTGGTAACACCTGTGAAGGAAGTAAGAAGAGGCCCGATTTCCTTCCAATATGGCTGCTGTGCATAGAGCCTATGTAATGTTGGCACCTGTGCCTGAGGTTGCCTACCAGCTGGACCATGGTGCTAAAGGAGGGAGAGAGAGAGAGAGAGAGAGCTCTGTCCATGGTTCTGAAGTAGAGGGGAAAGGAAAGGGAGAGCTGTCCATTGTTCTGAAATAGAGGGAAAAGATGAACTAGAGGGGAAAGAGAGAGAGAGAGCTACCCATGGTCCTGAACTACAGAGAGAGCTACCCATGGTCCTGAACTACAGAGAGAGCTACCCATGGTCCTGAACTACAGAGATGGTTGAGGGGGAAGGGGAGAGGGGGGAGCTTTCCATGGTTCTGAAGTGGAAGCAGGAGGAGCTGTCCAGGTTCTGAAGTAGTGTATTATTGTAACTTATTATTAGTTAACGTTGAACAATTGATTTATTTTTTATTGTATTTACTATTTTCACAAGTTAAATATTTTGTTAATTATTTAGGAAGATGCCGTTATTAAAAAAAAAAAAAACTACAGCCTAAATATTTGTAGTAAGAGTTTACTGTATGCCTTGTTGACACAGCACACTACACATGTGACTTTTCAGCACGTCTTTTCTCAAAAAGGTTTTGTTATGTGTGAAAATACCAAACATGTATCTGGAGTCTAATCACACTATACTCTTCAAGAAAAAACGAAATAAACTACAACCACATTCTGGCAGTGTGCACACTGTCCACTAGACTGTATGAGAAAGGGACTGTTTCGAGTCTGCTTTTATGATCGACACTCTATCTCAATCTTGAACTGAGACCCCCCCACCCTGACAAGCACTTGGAATGTAGGAGTTTAGGCACTATATTTAGTTTGACTCGGTTCCACAGATAAATGTGAAAATGTGTGTACAGCAGATGTACAAGCTCACAATGAGCTTGTAGATCAGCTATTTTCACAATTCTTGCTTATATTATTTGACAATTTGGCCAATGTTTGATCAGTTTGTATAGTATAGTTTGTTGATTACTTTTGATGTAGTATGGTCTTATTCTTTTCTTTCGTCTTTAAAAAAAAAACTTTTTATGTATTAAAAAGGTCTTAAAAGTCCTTAAATTGTCACTCTACAGTCATCTGGGTCCCGACCCACAGTTTGGGAACCACTGAGTTAATCTATCGGGTTTTGGTTTACAATTGGTTGAATATGCTCTTCTTTTTATGTATCTGCAGCTAAAAGACCCCGTGTTGCAGATGTCGTCAGACATCTGATGAAGGCGGGTCTCTAAACTTCGTAGAGGGAAGAAGCATCTATTATATCACAGCCTCTATGGACAAACTGCACTAAAAGCCTTGATTTAGCAAATATAAATTGCGTGCATATTTTATGGCACATGGGACATAATTAAACCACAAGGGCGACGACGCGGTGCGGAATAATATTCTGCTAATGTTCAAATTAAGAGTCTATCGCCTAAATCAGTTCGGGCTGAATCCACGGATTTTAATTCAAGCCACACTCTTTGTCATCTCAAAACACATTTTTTTCTAATCCCGGGGGAAAGTTCCCCTGCGGCTCAGTCAATAAGTCTTCCATAATGATAAAGAGAGGTGTGAAATGTAACACACATGCTATAGTTTAATCACGTGAAATAGGGTCCATTTGATCATCTGATACCTACGTTATAGTGTGGGTTTAACCACTTCCATTTGCCAAAAATAGCTATTTTTGGTTTTGGCGAAGAGAAAAATGTAAAATTTTAAATTGGAAATACTCCAGTAAAGTAACATACCTCAAAGGTGTACTTAAGTACAGTACTTGAGTAAATGTAGTTACTTTACACCATTGCTTTGTACATAGTCCCTGATATTAGTAATGCAGATGGTTGTCAAACTGCACATGCCACTGTAAAGCCAACCTTTGTGTAATAAGGACTCGCAATCTTTCTCTTCGTGTGTGTGCGGGCGCGCATGCCAGTGCCAAAGGGGGGGGGGGGGGTCATGATGATCAGCCGGTATACTGGAATATGGGCATGACACAGTCCAACTCAAAGCATGGCAAGTTGATTGATTGATTGATTGATTGATTGATTGATTGATTGATTGATTGATTGATTGATTGATTGAATACTTTATTTAACAGTTTGCAAAAAAAAAGCTCAGAAAGTACAGTTCTATACAAAAGGATGCTCAAAACGATTAACAAGCACTATATGGCTTGTTTCCATTGGGGTACATCGATGTGTATTCAATTCATCGAGGAAAAAAAACTGAACAGCCTGGCACCGCTCCGTTATTTTCTTCATTTCCCCCTGTGCAACAATAGCCTACAGAGTCTACACTCTGCAGGACTCATTCAGCTTATTTAGAAAGTCAATCGTCCCGTGTTACACCACTTTACACAGTCTTTATTAGCCTATACCACACAGGCTTTTGATTGATTGGTTGAATACTTTATTAACAGATTTGCACACAAAAAAAAGCACAGAAAGTACAGTTCTATACAAAAAGATGCTAAAAGGATTAAACCCAAGAAAGCACTATGGCTTGTTTCCATCGGGGTCCATGTATTCGAAAAAAGGCCATAATTTAAGTCCAGTTGCACGAAAAACTTAAACAATTTGACGTGTGCGAAGCGCAATTAAATCCCAGCTCTAGGACCCTGCGGAGTGTGTCTCGAGGCATCAGACAAACCGGGATGCGACCATCATTATATTAACGCGCGTTCGGGTGCGATCGCTGATCTTGGTCCGATATTAGGCTGCACCACACACGGGTCTGTGCGCATGGGTTTAGATAGATGAAAGCAGCCCGCTTCTCTCTACTATAGCCTACCAGAGCCCCCCGAGTTTGCTATCCTCCTTTCGGAGTTTCTGACGGGTCCCGGCAAGAAGAGGAGGAGAAGAGAAGACATAGGTGTGTGAGGAAGGAATAGATCCCCCCCACCGAGCGCCTTATCATGCCCGCCATCTCAGCCTGCAGGGCGGTCGGTGCTGGTGCGTCTCCGCGCTGTGCTGGAGCGGCGGAGGATATTCTCAGCAGCCGAGTATAATTGGTATGATTCATGTCCACTTTGAGTGGCTGAAACCTATTCGTAGCCCGAGAGAGAGAGAGAGAGAGAGAGAGAGAGAGAGAGAGAGAGAGAGAGAGAGAGAGAGAGAGAGAGAGAGAGAGATTGGAGGGGGAGAGAGAGAGAGAGAAAGACGGCGATTCCACACAGAGCACCGTATCTGTACACAAGTCAAACATCTTGGTCAGGTTGGACTCGAGAGGAATTACAAAACGGGATTGTTTCTTTTATTTTTAATGACAGACCAAAAAAAGGACACGCTCAGGCCAAACTTTTATTTCACCGTGGGGTCTCTCTCTTTTTTTTCTCTCCTTCTTGTTTTATCTTGCGGACATTGTTATTATTAATTGAACGCCTCGAATCATCATGATGGATCTGTGACTGACTGGAACGACAGGTGTTATAGAAGAATGATGACGGGAACGCTTTGGCAAACGGGAAGAAATAAGCTGCACCTGTCAAAAAGAGATCCTCACATTTACACGAAATGCTGCTGACGGAGCTCTCCGATCGGTGATCAATCATCATTGAAGTGTGGGCAGAAATCTCTTCTGATCGCCCCCCCCCCCCCCCCAAAAAAAAAGAGAGACATGGTGCGCGCAGCGATTCCTCTGAGATTGACGTGCGTATTATCGGACATGCCGTTCAATCGCCTGCACGGACAGTGGTCAGCTTTCTTCTAAAACCTCGTGGGATCATCAACTTTTGAACATCCTCTCTCTCTCTCACTCTCTCACGCCCCAAACTCCTCACACATCTATACGTTTACCAAGCAGCGTCTTAAAGAGGTTTTCCCTGTGGTGTGTGATCGTTCTTTCATGAACTTGTTGAACGGGTTGGTGATAAAAAGCGTTGTGGCTGGTGAATCGAATGGGGGATCAAGCAATGTAAGTTTACTTAATGTGTTTGTGAAGTTTACTTTATTGTGTGGATGCATGGGGCCTTTGAGCTTAACGTTTATGAAGGTGTGCTTTATAATCATCCCGTTCGGTTACAGGATAGGTGGGCACTATAGGGACATCTGGGCACCTCGATGTAAAATTGTCTATTTTGTCCAAAATGTAAAACAAATAAAATAATTGGAAAATGTTTTTAAGTAAAGTAAAGTAGGCTGTACATGATGCTTAAACTTTCGACAATTAAGGTCTAATATTTCTACAATTGCTACAAACCCTGTACATCCAGTCATTTTGGGGCATAAACAAGAAGTCGAAGGATAAAATCAAGTCTGATAATGATGTAGGCCTACCGTGCATGTTCACATCATGTATACTTTACATTGCTTGAGACGATTTTACAAATATTTTTATTTTTTTTACATTTTGGACAAAATAGCCAATTTTACATCGAGGTGCCCAGATGTCCCTACTAGTGCCCACCTATCCTGTATCCGTTCATTCACACCCTGGTTATAGCCTTGTATTAATGAACAGGCGACTTGTGCGTATATTTCATATTTGGCAAAATACCTCTCCCTTTTAAAACGACAGAAACTTTTTGAGACTTTCTGGACATATAAGAGATTAATTGAAAATTGGAAATAATGTAAAGGATATCAGATGTCAAACTCAAAGATCTTAAACGCAATCAAAACTTCAACCATTTCCCAATTTTTTAAAAGCGCCCCCTTGTGGAATTTATTACAGGCTAATTGTTATAGCTGCCTGTCACTTTTTACAGCTGTGCTGTTGCAGGTCATTTATAGCAGTGGTTCTCAACCTTTTCAGGCCGTGACCCCCCTAAATAATCATTTGAACTGGGGACCCCCCCCCCCCCCCCAAAAAAAAATAATCATGTTTGAACTGGGGACCCCCCAAGCAATTGGAATTGTAGGAGTTGATACATTATATTTTGTTTGACTCGGTTCCACAGATAAATAGTGTGAACATAGCAAGATCTACAAGCTCACGACGTGCAACGCGAGGCATTGTGAGCTTGTAGATCAGCTATTTTCACAAGGTTTGCCCTTCTTACATTATTTTACAATTTGGCCAATGTTTGGCCAGTTTTTATAGTATAGTTTGTAGATTACTTTTGATGCTCTCTTTCTTACTTTTTTGAGGTATTAAAAAGGTCTTAGAAGTCCTTAAATTATCACTTCACTGTCATCTGGGGCCCCCCAAAAATCATATAGGGTCCCAACCCACTGGTTGAGAACCGTTGATTTATAGGACTAACATTAACAGTCTATTATAATTAAGCTACGTATTGTAGCCTACATCACCTGTTTCTAATTGGTATCATTATCTACAATTATAACAGTTAACCTCGCTTCTGGATAAGCAAGCTGCAAGTCATTAATGAAATTAAGCTTATAGAACGCCTCTTTTGTCTTAAGCATTAACAGCGTTTCTTTCCATTTACGGCTTTAGTCTAATTTACGCACACGTTTGCATTAGCTATATATCGAAATAAGGGTAACTTGTCTTCAGTGAAGTACAAAAAGAAGAAAGAAACACAATCATTGAAATTGTTATGATGATTTGACATGGAATCGCCATATTTTAATAGTGTTGTGTAGACGGACATCTTATAACATTTATAGGACTTATAGGCCTACATGAATTATACCCTAAACATTTATAATTAATTGGATAAATGGATAATTGGATAATTTGGATTTAACAGGTGAATGGCTGAACACATGAGTATTTAAGTGCATATTAAAATATTTGCATTTGTGAATACTTTGAATTAATGTCAAACCCTCATAAGGCCATTACTAATCGTCCTCCTGCTTGTGGCTGTGGCTCTATACTGCGTGTGTGTGCGCGTGCGTATGTATATATTACTGTGTGTGTGTGTGTGTGTGTGTGTGTGTGTGTGTGTGTGTGTGTGTGTGTGTGTGTGTGTGTGTGTGTGTGTGTGCGCGCGCGCGTGCGTGCGTGCGTGTGTGTGCGCGTGCGTATGTATATATTACAATGTGTGTGTGTGTGTGTGTGTGTGTGTGTGTGTGTGTGTGTGTGTGTGTGTGTGTGTGTGTGTGTGTGTGTGTGTGTGTGTATGTGTGTGTGTGTGTGTGTGTGTGTGTGTGTGTGTGTGTGTGTGTGTGTGTGTGTGTGTTTTAATTGAAGAGACAGGTACATCTTTGCTAGGCATTCATTCCTTTGTTAAACCTGTGCGTTGGTTGGCAGCAGCTGCTTCTACTCCCTATCTTTCCACCTCGGCTGAACTACCTGGGCGAGCATATTTCTTTAGACTCCAAGTGGACATTTTGAGTCTCCAGGCATGTCACTGTGGTTGCTGAATAATGTGCTAGCAGCCTTTTAGGAAAAGTGTCTTTAATAATGCATAAGGTGTTCCTATGTCGCAAAGAAGAGCATGTGCTGCTTGGTTGGTGGTGGTGACTGGTGAGGAGGTGGAGAGCTGGAGAGAGAAAGAGACAGACAGACAGACAGACAGACAGACAGACAGACAGACAGACAGACAGACAGACAGACAGACAGACAGACAGACAGACAGACAGAGACACCAAGGAGATGGGGGAGATACACAGATAGAGTAATGGGAGAGAGAGAGAGAGAGAGAGAGAGAGAGACTGAGAGCAGCAAAGAAGAGACAGGCGCGATCATCTCCCTCCTGTCTCATTTGGTGGACGGCATGCTTTGCGCCGGAGTAACTGATGCCCCAGGGCACTCAGATCGACACAGCCCACATCGCAGGCGTCACCCTGTCAAAAGTGCCGCTGTCGCACACACACAGAGTGCATGTGGCAGCTTCCTCCAACTCACTAGCGGGTGGAAGGGAAAGGGGGGAGCGTGGCTAGAGAGGGAGAGAGAGTGGAGCTGAGAGACAGAGAGAGAGACAGAGAGAGACAGAGAGAGAGGAGCTGAGAGAGAGAGAGATGGAGAGAGAAAGAGACTGACTACTAAAGTGAGGTGCAGCTGTGTGGAAGCAAGTGAAGCACATCTTTGGCAGCAGCACCTATAGGGAGTTAGTTGCCTTCAGAGGCCTGAGACCTGTCTGGCTGTAACAATCACGTCGTATTTCGGGAGGAGGGAGGCTGCCATGTCAGCTCTCTCTCTCTCTCTCTCTCTCTCTCTCTCTCTCTCTCTCTCTCTCTCTCTCTCTCTCTCTCTCCATCTCTGGGAAAAAGGAAACGATGGCCGAAAGAAGACTCACAGCCAGGCTTTGATTTGAGCTTACTGTAGCTCCTCAATCTGCACACCGACCACCACCACCGCCAATCCACCAATTACTAAAAAAAAAACGGTTGTCACCGGCACGCACATTAGCTTACCTGCTGTCATTATTAAATGATCACATGTCTTGCCGGTTTGCAAAAGCAGAGAGACACATTGAAAGTCGGTTGAGTGTGAGGCTTGCCCCGGGGATGGATGCGTTGTGGGCTAACTCACTGTTCCAGAAGAGAAGGGGCTGTCATGTTTGCAGGGCCATGCACCGTCTGCCATATGTTTATGTATGAGGCTGCCAGCATATTGGCAGGTGGTTAACAGGCCAGATTAGGGATTCTCAAAAGGGAGGAGGAGGCACAGGGAAACTGTGTGTGTGTGTGTGTGTGTGGAGGAGAGAGCACTGAGCGCATAGAGGAAGCACTTTTTTTTAATATTGCCATCTTTATGTATCCTCCATTTCTGCCTGTCTATCTCTCCAGGGAATCCCCCCCCAACTCACACACTCGCCCCGGCAACTAAAAAAAAACCTCATCCATGCTTGAGTGGCCCCTTGAGTGGTGGCGGGGGCGGATGGAAGCAGACACTTGTAGGCGGGCAGGGGGGTTTGCCTGCTTTTCGTGGGAGGTCGCGAGATGGAATGTATAGTCAACGACTATACCACGCCCTCAACCAGGTCATATATGGGCCTTATGAAACATTCATATGTTTGAATAGAAAGTCAGCCTCGCCATTGCAGTGTTGGAAAGTGACTTGAGAGTCCCTTCACAAGAAATAAAATGGCATCTCAATCCACCTGGGAGCCCAAAGAGAGTCAAGTGCAGGGGACAACCTACATTATCACCATAAACCCATGTAGCGTTCCTATTCATGGGCATGTCATAGTAGGAAAACATTGCAGCAAAAATGTGTGAACATTCAGCAAAAAACATTTCACAAATATACGAAGAGATTTGATGTGGAAGGACAAAATGTTTGGGACAATGTTTTATAATGTAATAATTTATATCTGCAAAGTAACTAGTAACTAATGTTTTCAAATAATTGTAGTGGAGTGAAAGTACAATATTTGCCTCTGAGATGTAGTGGAGTTGAAGTAGAAGTACTGAAAACTGGAAATACTCCAGTAAAGTAAAAATTCCTAAAAATGTTACTTAAGTACTGTAGTACTTGAGTAAATGTACTTTGTTACTTTCCACCACTGAAAAGGAGGAGGCCAAGTATTAGACCCCTGGCGGACTTCAGTCAACTGAAATATAGACCAAATTCTCATGACATCACCACAGCCAAAACGTGTATTTCCAGGTAGATAACACAGACAGTGTCGAATTGGAGCAGAATGATTCTAACCATATTTCTGGAAGAAAAGGACACTTGTGATATTGTTATTAGAAATATGTAATTTTGTTCTAAATATCCACAGGTTGACCAACTATATTTAATGTTTTGGACTCGTGAAAACGTCCGTAGACATTAAAACTAACGAAACGAAAACGAAAATGCACGCTTGTTTACAACTATTCTGACATTCTGATCTGGTCTATTGGGCTTAAGTGGTGAAGTCACATCAAATACAGCAACATATATGTGTGTACATAGCACGGCAAGTCAAGATACATTGAGTGTCTGAAACTAGCATAGTGTAAAACGTGTCCGTTTTTATTATTATAAAAAAGGTAAAATACTGATTTTGAATTTTGCATTGTGAGCTTGTAGATCTGCTATTTTCGCTACTTTTGTGTGAAACTCTTTGTATGATGAAGTAGGGCATTAATTTACAAAAAAAACAGAACTTTGAAACATGGGGATATGAGGTTTCTGCCCAGCAGCGACGATATTCACAGATTATTCTCTTTTTTTTATTTAGACTGCAGTGACCTATGTTTTTGAGGCTTTTATTTTTCATAGCTATAGCTGTCACCTTTGCCACATGACTCAGGGCTGGGGACAAGTGCTGCTGCACACAGTGTCACCGCGAAGGGAGAGAGAGTCTGCAGGCTCCTTTTTGCAAGCGCCCTATTCTCTCCGACGTCCTCCGCCGGAACCTTGATCGATGGCGGAGGAAGCGACCTGCCCCAAATAGCCGGGGCCTTGCTTAAAATGCGCGGCACGCTCCCCCCCATCTGGTCTCTCCCCTCCCCTCTCCCTCTCCTCCCCTCTCTCTCTCTCTCCTCTTTTATTCTGCGGATTCTAAAAGGGGAGTAATGAGAGGAAGTGCCTGGTGTCCGGGCTAGCGGGGGAGTGATAATGACCCCGGCACTTGTGATCTCTATTGCTCCTCTCGCGTATCCCTATCGAGGCCCTTGCTAGCACTGTTGTCTCATTACCTGTGACCCGAGCTCTATTCATGTGGGGGGGTTAGCGAGTAGGCCCCACCGCACGCGCGCACAGCCGCACACGCACACACATACACACACACACACACACGCGCACACGTACACGCGCACACACACTGACCACGTCTTTAATCCTCTCCTTAACATGGTAATATTATGTCTCTTAATGGAAACAGGGAGCTCGGTGCCAAGAGTTCTCCTGGATAATTGGCTGCCTCCCCCCACCTGCTGACTTCCTCACGTTGACATTCTTGCATTTTACAGTCGAGGTGCTTCAACCTCTTCGCCCTCTTCTACCCGCCTCCATCCTCTGTCTGTCCGTATTCTCTCTCTCTCTATCTTTATCTCAATCTTGGCTGCATTTGCCTAGTTTATCCTCTCCTGCCACACTTTGTCACGCAATGAATATTTTCCAAATATTTCTGGATTTCTTATTTAAAAATAATAACGACATGCCCAAAATAAGGACGCCAGGTTGAAAGTGGTTTATCCCAGTCTCCATTTGTATCTGTATATCGTTGCTGTCGGGTAGAAACCACCTATCTCCATATTCTAACTTTTTGTGTTTTTTCGTAAATTAACGCCCTACTTGATCATACTATACGTCACACAAAAGCATCACGAGTAGCAGATCTGCAAGCTCGAGCTCGAGCTTGCAGATCTGCTACTTTTGATGCTTTTGGAAAGTAACAGTTTTGGACATATGAGGTTTCCACCCGACAGAGACGATATATAATGTTCATTTGGGTTGATTGTGATGGGTTTTTAATGCAATAGTTAATAATGTTTTGACAGCTACAATGAATACACACGAGAGGAAGATCAGCAATTTGTAATGATTGTACTGATTCTTTTCTTCATGCCCAGCATATAGCAACTATATAGAACTATACAGAGTAGGCTGCTATGTGTGACATAGTTTATTTGATGTTTATTTGCGAGTCTAGAAGCTATTCATTTGGGTACAGTGGTGGAAGAAGTACCATTTTCTTTTTACTTAAGTAAAAGTATCAATACTGCAATGTAGAAAAACTCTGTTACAAATACAAGTCCGGAATTAAAAATGTACTTGAGTAAAAGTACAGAATTATGCAGAATCACAAGTTTTCAAAATGTGTAAAAATCTATTGAAAATAGCCGATCTACAAGCTCACAATGCGTCGCATCGCGACGCATTGTGAGCTTGTAGATCGGCTATTAAAAAGAAAATGTAATATTAAAGAAAATTGATATTAAAAAGAAAATGTACTTAGCAATTTGTACTTATTATATTATTATATATTGTTTTTATTAAGTGTTTCCTGATCACTTGACTGATTCTTGCCAGGATACCAGATGTCCCCGATAAGGATCAGTCTGTTTGGCTATGTTTTGGCTTATATTTTGGAACACATCTTCCATTGAACAGTTCTGACTCAAGTTTAATGTATGATGCTCACAAGACCGTCACAACAATTTCGATGTATTTAAGACACAATCAGAGTATTAAACATAATTTGGGCCTCAACATCATGAGGAAAGTATGTCACATCAACATGCCCTCCGGTTAAGGTCAACAATCAATTTATAATGGCTGCATTATGCTATTATATTCTAAACAGATAGGCCTTTCATATCATATTCTATCTAACAGATAGGCCTTTCAAATATCCCAGCATGAACAGTTCCTAATGAGACATGACACAATGCTTCTAACTGGTAATTAAGGGTTCATTTACAGGTTATAATATCATTCATGGGTCCAAATGTGTTTAACCTATGTTTGATATTCACACTTTATAGGTGACCATAGGAAAACACTTTACATCTGTATATCGTTGCTGTCGGGTAGAAACCCCCTATCTCCATATTCTAACTTTTTGTGTTTTTTCGTAAATTAACGCCCTACTTGATCATACTATACGTCACACAAAAGCATCACGAGTAGCAGATCTGCAAGCTCGAGCTCGAGCTTGCAGATCTGCTACTTTTGATGCTTTTGGAAAGTAACAGTTTTGGACATATGAGGTTTCCACCCGACAGAGACGATATATAATGTTCATTTGGGTTGATTGTGATGGGTTTTTAATGCAATAGTTAATAATGTTTTGACAGCTACAATGAATACACACGAGAGGAAGATCAGCAATTTGTAATGATTGTACTGATTCTTTTCTTCATGCCCAGCATATAGCAACTATATAGAACTATACAGAGTAGGCTGCTATGTGTGACATAGTTTATTTGATGTTTATTTGCGAGTCTAGAAGCTATTCATTTGGGTACAGTGGTGGAAGAAGTACCATTTTCTTTTTACTTAAGTAAAAGTATCAATACTGCAATGTAGAAAAACTCTGTTACAAATACAAGTCCGGAATTAAAAATGTACTTGAGTAAAAGTACAGAATTATGCAGAATCACAAGTTTTCAAAATGTGTAAAAATCTATTGAAAATAGCCGATCTACAAGCTCACAATGCGTCGCATCGCGACGCATTGTGAGCTTGTAGATCGGCTATTTTCAAATGGCCGAAATGTATACAGAGCTGAAGTGGGTAATGTATGTTTTGTAATAATAATCAGAATCTGTAAAGTAACTAGTAACTAAAACGTTTTCAAATAATTGTAGTGGAGTAAAAGCACAATATTTGCCTCGGAGATGTAGTGGAGTAGAAGTAAAAGTATAGAAAATTGGAAATACCATTGGATCAAGGACCTTTAGTCTCAGATGCAGGAAACGCTGTGAACTCGCACTGTGATTCTAACCCAAGGCCAGCAATGATATGTTGTATGATTTCTCTTGGAGGGGCAGATGTAAAGTCGGCCTGAAACACGATAAGCGGGAACACTCTGTGCTCCCACACAGACACAGTGATCACACAGCCACCACAGACAGTGTATCCTTAAAATGATGATGTGCAGTATATCGAATTGACTGTGAATGAAGATATAGATATATATTTAGAAACATGGATACGGAACAAATTGTCTTCATCTGTAGCTGCAGGGCACCGTTTCCCAATGGAATATGCAGATGATGATTCGGCAGATTTGAAAAAGAGTGATAATTTCTCTCTTTTTTTATTTTTATGAGGCAACTACAAAGTTAACAACTATTTATTTTTTATTTTATGATGGTGTCGCGCAGTGTACATAGCCGATCTACAACTCCCCAATGTGTCGAGAAGCTTGTAGACTGGCTATTTTAGAAAAAATAAATCTTCACCTATATGGCCAAAGTACGGACGGCAGGTGTAATGTGGTTGGAGTTGTGTTCCTGAAGGGTTGATGGGGCCATTACAACACCTGTCAGGAAGCCATTAACAGTGGAGCACAGTAACAAAGTACCTTTCTTGAGTACTGTTCTTAAGTACATACTTTTTAGTATTTGAAATGTAGAGTCAAAGTAATAAGTATCCAAAAAAATCTAAGAGAAATATTGTACTTTTGACTCCACTAAGTTCCCAGGAACGTAAAAAGCACATTATGAATCAACCACTTAAAGCCTATTTCAACTATAGTGAAAATAGCAGATCTGAGCTTGTAGCTCTATTTTCACTTTTACCGACATGTTTTTCAACTTTCTTGAAAACCTTAGATTTTTTTGGGAAATATCGAAATTTTAATACAGCATTACATTGATATTAAAAAGAAAATGTACTTAGCAATTTGTACTTATTATATTATTATATATTGTTTTTATTAAGTGTTTCCTGATCACTTGACTGATTCTTGCCAGGATACCAGATGTCCCCGATAAGGATCAGTCTGTTTGGCTATGTTTTGGCTTATATTTTGGAACACATCTTCCATTGAACAGTACTGACTCAAGTTTAATGTATGATGCTCACAAGACCGTCACAACAATTTCGATGTATTTAAGACACAATCAGAGTATTAAACATAATTTGGGCCTCAAAATCATGAGGAAAGTATGTCACATCAACATGCCCTCCGGTTAAGGTCAACAATCAATTTATAATGGCTGCATTATGCTATTATATTCTAAACAGATAGGCCTTTCATATCATATTCTAAATAATCAGATACAGTAGGCCTTTCATATCATATTCATCAGATAGGCCTTTCATATCATATTCTATCTAACAGATAGGCCTTTCAAATATCCCAGCATGAACAGTTCCTAATGAGACATGACACAATGCTTCTAACTGGTAATCAAGGGTTCATTTACAGGTTATAATATCATTCATGGGTCCAAATGTGTCTAACCTATGTTTGATATTCACACTTTATAGGTGACCATAGGAAAACACTTTACATTTCAAATAGAAATGTGTATATTTTTGTACTTTTGATTCCACTACATTTCTAGGAAGGGACTTTTGGGACCCAACCTTACAAAAATCTATTATGAATTGACCAATTAAAAAATTGTGGGAAATATTGTGACGCATAGTGAGCTTGTAGACCTGCTATTTTCACAGTTTCTTTTTTCGTTTTTTTTTAAAAATGTTCTAGATTTCAATGCAGCAATGCATTGATATAAAATTTGTACCTTAGAATGCTTGAGTATAGACCAACATTGAGACTGGACGCACAGGTGATTGCAATCAATGATGCAATCAATTCCCAACATATTGTTTTGGTGTGCGCTGGTTTCAGTTCATTCAACCTCCTCTTGTGTGTTGGCTAGTGAGGTGCGTCCTTGCGAGACATGACAGAATGGGTTTCATATGGTGCCGGCCTGCGCGCGCATACTGGTTCTTATCAGTGTGACGTCGTCTGTTAAGGGGTCTATACTGTATGTTGTCCACCACTGCCCATGGCCACGCTGTGCACTAATTGATCACCGCAGACTGTAAGGTGTGGTGGGTCAGCAGACCTTCATTGACTTGCCTGACTGATTAACCGGCACTAAAATGTCTCTCTCTCTCTCTCTCTCTCTGTGTCTCTCTCTCTCTCTCTCTCTCTCTCTCTCTCTCTCTCTCTCTCTCTCTCTCTCTCTCATGCTCTCTCTCTGCCCCTGTGAATGCTGGCTTAAGTCCCCATCAATTACCTCCCCTCAGGACACTGTGTGGAGACATTCGCTACATCTCTATCCGCCGGGCCAGCTCAGCGAACTGGGCTGGCCCTGGCTGCCCGCCTTGTCTCTGGGCGGGGAGATATGGACAAAAGAATAGCCTGTGTCCTGTGATGCATTGATCACTTAGAATGTGCAGCCTGCAGGCAGAGATACATGTTCATCCATCTATCTATCTATCTATCTATCTATCTATCTATCTATCTATCTATCTATCTATCTGGCTGGAATTACTCAGGTACTGTACTTAAGTAAAAAAAAAATAGGTACTTTTACTTTTACTGGATAGTGTATGCTGTATTTGACTGGGAGCCAGTACAGGTCATGGAGAGTGGTGTACTGGCGAGTAGGCGGGCAGCGGCAGTGGTGGTAAAAATACTAATTTTGTTTTACTTAAATAGAAGTATCAATACTGCAATGTCAAAATACTCTGTTTCAAGTAAAAGTCCGGAATTCAAAATTTACTTGAGTAAAAGTACAAACGTATTGGTATCAAAATGTACTTAAAGTACCAAAAGTAGAAAGTACTCATTATGTAGAAATTAGAACGTTTTCTGTATGTATAATGTATAAAATGTATTAAACTGATTGTTTAAACTGAATATTTTGAAAATAGCCAATCTATAAGCTCACACCACGTTGTGAGCTTGTAGATCTGCTATGTTCAAATATATAAGGCAGAATATAGTTAATGCATGTTTTGTAATAATCATCAAAATCTGCAGAGTAGCTAGTAACTAACGTTTTCAGGTAATACTAGTGGAGTAAAAGTACAATATTTGCTCTGAGATGTAGTGGAGTGGAAGTAAAAGTAATTAATATTGGAAATACTCCAGTAAAGGAAAAGTACCTCAAAATTGTACTTAAGTACAGTACTTGCGTACACGTGCTTAGTTACTTTCCACCACTGCGGGCGGAGGAGTTTTGCCCACACTGTAGTTTGTTGAGGGCTTTGGTGGCGGTGCTGTAAAGGTGGCTCTGTGTGTGTGTGTGTGTGTGTGTGTGTGTGTGTGTGTGTGTGTGTGTGTGTGTGTGTGTGTGTGTGTGTGTGTGTGTGTGTGTGTGTGTGTGTGTGTGTGTGTGTGTGTGTGTGTGTGTGTGTGTGTGTGTGTGTGTGTGTGTGTGTGTGTGCGCGCGAGCGGAGACGAGGTGTTAAATACTGGAGATGATAGCGCTGTGCGAGGTGACGGCTCTGCGTGAAAGCAGTGGTATCCAATTTACCTTGATGGGCTCTCAGTTACTCAATCTCTGTGTTGTGATGGACACCGCGTGGCAATCTGGCACCATTGTTAGCCGCCAGACACGTGCGCACTCCACTCACACGCACATGCACGCACTAAGCACACACACCACCTCTCATCCATAGCCTTGACATCTGCTATAATACCCATGCCTCTGTCGAACCCTATCCCCCCTTATCCCCCTTCGCGGTCAGGTATATTCATCCCTCCCCTCTGCCTTTTTTTCTCTTCTCTTCTCGTTTCTCCTCAGCGCCGGAACGCCAGGCACGACCGACGCCATGATTGACAGCCAGCCGAGCTGAGGAGGACCCGTCACTCATCTCCCTATCGGCTTGTCGGAAAGGGCCATCACTCCTGGAGTGGAACGCCCGCCCGCCCCCCCCCCCCACCCTTCGACCTTTTTTTCTCCACCTCCTACCGCCCTTCTTCTTCCTTCCTCTCCCCTCCTCCTTATCTCATCTCGACGGGGCCGGCGACCAGGCCGCCCCCCCCGTCTGAATAAAAAAGCCAACACAAAGAGACCAATACACAAAAAAAAACACAGAAAACCAAAGAAAGCAGCTTTGCATCTCCCCATCGCCGTTAAAGAGACTGTGGCATGCAGCCTCTCTCCCTCGCGTCTCTCAGCAGTAGAAGTTGGATTATCGCGTAAAAACTCCCTCCGTTTTCCCGGAGACGGGCCATCGAGACGTGCGAGTCTCTCTCCCTCCCTCGCACGCTTGCGTTTCGGAGGAGGTGTGATCCAGTCATGCGTTTCCCCTTGGCGCTACTAGCGATGCTGCAGGTCGCCGCCGTGTGGACGGGGCTCGGCCGCGCGGCCATGCAGCACTACCCGGCGGCGTGGGGCCACTACGACGTGTGCAAGTCCCAGGTGTACACAGACGAGGGCCTGACGTGGGACTACATGGCGTGCCAGCCGGAGGCGGCCGACATGACCAAGTACCTGAAGGTGTCGGTGGACCCGCCCAACATCACCTGCGGCGACCCCCCGGAGACCTACTGCGCCCTGGTGAGTTCACCCTATATGACCTCCCCCCCCCCGACCCCATGAAAAGAATGAAACATAAGTATGTTTGAAACAATATCCACCACATGAATAGCTTTGCTTGTACGCTGACATAATGGCTAATGGCGTGACTCGCTGATTATCTTTTTTCCCCCTACCAGAATGTATAGTGTGTCATGAAAGATTTGATTCCAAAATGGATTTAGTTACACACTCTTGTATCAGCCTACTGGGACACGCAGGGAAATGTTAAGCATGATGGATACCTGTACTTTCAACAAAGTAGCACAGCTCAGAGACCCAATTGGGCTGATTTTGGAGCTTGTTTGCACAAGATTCAAGTCAATTGTAGGATGATTGTAGGATGTTTTCTCTGTACTTTCTGTCTTCTTTTTAAAATGCTGACCCTGGGAGCTGAGCTCCAAAATGTCCTATGCACTTGTGCAAATGGCAAATAAAGTCTATTCTATTCTTCTATTCTAGTATATTTGCACATAATGAAGAATTTGTCTCGGTGGGGTCGGTGCGTTCCAGTGAATAAGGACAATATTAGAAATGTTTAAAAAAAAAGACAATTTACACGGTGCGTTCTCAAGAATATAGATACACGTACAAGATAATAAACAATCATTTCAAACGTGAAAATATATCACTGGCTGGTGTTGTTGCTGCTGAGATATCTTTACTTACTTCTGTAAAGTTTGTTCACTAAACTATCCACTGGCGTAGAAGAAACACACAAGAAAGAAAAGGAAATCGGTGGCAATCCATCTTCTAACTATTACTGAGTATTATGTATATCCACTTCATCCAGGATTGTGCTGAATGTTTTGCTTTGGCTGAAAGCAATGGCGGTTCCATTTAGAATTTTGTCAAACCGACAAAGTTTGGATGAATCACGTTAAAACGCTCATCACATTATAATGATGGTGTCCTCAGAACTGTTGATTTCGCAAAAAAAATACAGTTGCAAAATCAACAAAGGCACTTTGCAAAAAAAACTTTAAACTAAACTTCCCGCTGGAGTTGGAAAGAAAGTCTCATTTCAGGCGTGAAGGGGGCGTCTATGAGGTGTAGTATTTAATTAGCAAAACACCCCTCTACTCATTTTGGGCTGTTTGCACAGCAGGTTCCCTCGGTCTAACCCCAAATGATGAATCCATTGTGGGAACGTCACTCATTCCAAGCCATCAAAGATTCTCTCGGAACAAATGCACTTCTAAAGAGTTCCAAAGCTCTTTGGATAAATAGTGAGATGCTCCAGGAAAATAAAGTTGTTACTTGAGGAGTATAAATAGACGGTCGCCCCATCAGCAGAAAGTCAGCTGAGAGAGAGAGAGAGAGAGAGAGAGAGAGAGAGAGAGAGAGAGAGAGAGAGAGAGAGAGAGAGAGAGAGAGAGAGAGAGAGAGAGAGAGAGAGAGACACACACATAGAGAGAGACGGACGGACGGACGGACGGACGGACGGACGGACGGACAGACAGACAGAGCTTGAGAGACAGACAGACAGAGCTTGAGAGACAGACAGACAGAGCTTGAGAGACAGAGCTTGAGAGACAGACAGACAGACAGACAGACAGACAGACAGACAGACAGACAGACAGACAGACAGACAGAGGGGGATTGGGTGAGAGGGGGAACCAAGAGAGCAAGAGATTCCCTGACTGAAAACCTAACATCTCCAGCTTTGGGAGAGGGATGTGAATATGGGAAGGGGGGAAGGGAGTGGGGGGGGGGGTGCGCTTTAAAAGGTGAATTATTCAATATGTTTTGTAGCTAATGTGTTTTATTCATAGGACATATTATTCAGCCCCCATATCTCCCAGGCATTTCTCAAAAACGCTGACGCACGTGATCGACTCATGCACTCGCAAGGTTGGGCCAAGGATTGGGTGGTGTATGTGTGTGTTTGCGTGTGCGTGTGTGTTTGTGTGTGTGGCCCTGCGATCCCTGATTGACCTCCGACCCCCACCCGTTTGTCACCGTCTGCCTTTGTGGGCCATGCGTTGTCCAAGAGAGACGACAGATCCTGAGCAATGCGACGCGTTGTGAGCTTGTAGATCGGCTATTTTCAAATAGCCTAGGTATAATATAGGGCTAAATGTGGTTAATGTATGTTTTATAACATAATCATTTATATCTGCAAAGTAACTAGTAGCTAAAGTTTTCAAATAATTGTAGTGGAGTAGAAGTACAATATTTACCTCTGAGATGTAATGGAGTAGAAGTAAAAAGTACAGACAATTGGAAATTTGTATATAAAAGTACCTCAACATTGTACTGAGGTACTAGCATGATTATCAGCCTGAAGCTGCGTGGAGCTTCAGGGGGAGGGGATTAGAGTTTCCCTAAACCAATCCTAAGGGATCCCCACGCCCACCTCCGACTCTCATTGGACAATACATTTTGTACCGGAGAAGTCCCATTTACAACTCCAGACCAAGAGGCAGTACACTCAGAGAGTGGGCGAGGTCTATGGTATGAAACCAGGCTAGGTACAGTAGGCCTACTTGAGTAAATGTACTACTTTACACCACTGAACGAGATAAGAAAGGATCATAAGATTACTGTGACAGTTTAACAACTTTGAACCTGGCGTCCCTATTTTGGCTCACAACATGTTACGTTGCCACACATCGTAAGATTGTGCTGGGCAGAGACAAATACGAAGAACAACAAGTCTGCACACTGGATCCAGGGTATTTGCGGTACTGTATGTATGTGCAGACTTTGTTGTTCTTAGTATTTGGGGATCCTTAGGCATGGAGGAGCTTGGGATGGGAGGCTGAAACCAAGTACATTTTTATTAGTCTTTCAGTAGGTGCAGTGACGGCTCATTGCATTAAGAGCGAGGGTTTTCTCCGCTCCATCGAGTCCATGTAGCAGGGCACTCGATATGTGTATTAAACAAGCTACGTTTACCTTACTCCCACGGTTGTTGCCTCTCACAATAATGTAGAACCCCACCTCCCTCCTCTCTCTCTCTCTCACACACACGTGCACGCGCACGCGCACGCGCACGCGCACACGCACACGCACACGCACACGCACACACACACACACACACACACACACACACACACACACACACACACACACACACGCGTTTTCTCGTTTTCCCTTTAATTCTAATACTTTTTACAAATTGGGTTTTGTTTACCAACCGGCAGTATCACGGCTCTAAATCAACATCCAACAGCAGGGCAATTAACACTGATATTCCGAGCCGCTTTGGCAGCCAATATAACGCCGCCGCCAAGCCAATAGCGGTTTGCACGGTGTGGCTATAGCCTATGATCACTGCAGCACCGGGG
>NC_139959.1:22084034-22139034 GCF_963454915.1 Gymnoscopelus microlampas
ATAAATAAATAAATACAACGTTGAAATAAGGAGATACAAGGTTTCTGACAGCGACACTTATGTTTCATGTGGCACCTAAACCAGAGGCAATTCCTGTACGTCCCACATTTTAACTGACAGAGTGATTCTGAGTTCTGAGCGAGCACAGACCAGTAAATATTGCATGAGATGGTGTTTGTGTACCGTGGCGTTGCACACTGGCCTTGCAGACTGAAACCATGCATCCTGGCACCGGTTGAAGGTTATTCACACCGAGGTCGCTGGGAGAGATTCTCCACGGATTTTTCTCCCCCCCCCCCACCCCCCACACACTCTCCTCTGCCCCCACACTCCGCCATAAACTTTGCATGAGCGCTGGGAGCCATCTGGATTTTTACGTCATTTCATTATTTCTCCCCATAGCTCTCCTTTCCTCCAGCACCTAGCAGTGCCACCCTGCAACACAAACATGCACTCACCCACACACACACACGCACACACATAATGCCAGCTTAGGTCAGGCTCAAGAAAAGCCCATTATCCAGGTGATGGCAGAAATTCCATTTTTTTACGGGCCGGTTGGGCTCAGCCTATGTAGCCCACATTGCACTATGAATGCTGCACAGGACCAGAAATGTGTGTGTGTGTGTGTGTGTGTGTTGTGGTTATAGCTACTGAACAAGACACTGTCATGACACGCACACACGTACGCATGCACACACACACACACACACACACACACACACACACACACACACACACACACACACACACACACACACACACACACACACACAAACACAAACACACACACACACACACACACACACACACACACACACACACACACACACACACACACACACACACACACACACACACACACGCACACACACACACACACGCATACTAATATGTGGGTCCATGTGTGTGAGTTGATATATCAGGTCATTGTAGTCATGATAAGGATTAGAGGTTATTTTAATCAGTGGTGGAAAGTAACTAAGCACATTACTCAAGCACCGTACTTAAGTACACTTTTGAGGTACTTTTACTTGAGTATTTCCATTTTTGATACTTCTACGCCACTACATCTCTGAGGCAAATGTTGTACTTTTTACTACATAACAATTATTTGACAGCTTTAGTTACTAGTTACTTTGCAGAATTCGATATTTAGTACAAAACATACATTAATCACAAGTCCTACTTTATACTTTATATACTTTTACACTCCTATTATAATTTTCATACTAAGTAACTATTAGAGTAGAGTACCTCTTCAACCACTGATTTTAATACATTTTCAATGAAGAACAATGCAGGTTTATAACACCCCCACTCACCTGCCCTGCCATGCCAACTGGCACAATGTTAGCTCATAATATGAGCTATATACTGTAAAATAGCAACAGTTAAAACAGCAACCACAATTGCAACAAGAATTGGCCATATAGCCAGTGGCTGGACAGATGATTTTATATGTTCTACTGTGGCTGTGGTGAATAATCAATTCCTATTTGCTAGGGGGTGTACATTAATTTGATCATTAACTATCAAGTAGTTCTGACAAACCCACCGGAACTAGTTTGAACCTGTGTTCTAAATCAGTACACTGCATGTTTGTCACTATTGGAACCTCAGGAGCTTGGTGCCTGCTTAAAAACATTCTATACTATCTCGGTCATAATTACAGAGGACTAGAAAACATATTTCTTTAATTTGTGCATCCCACAAAGTCTCAGCTGAGTCAGTTGTAGCACTAGAAAAGCATTTAGTAAGATGTGTCCTATTTGCTGGAGATGCTAACAAAAAAGTGCCCCAGAAAATGAATAACCATTCCTTAAAATTGGACAAAATTGCTGTGTTATAAGTGGGATAACCCACTCCTGTCATTGAAAAGTAATGGGCGAGGGTCAGGGTTAGCCAAAAATGTTGTCCACTCAGCGCTTGATTGATTGATTGAATACTGTGTTAGTCAACAATGTAAACAGGACGGAAGTACAGTAAAACACTTAGGCTAAAAGGATAACGCATAAAGTCTTCTACTCATCAACAGAGCATAGAATATGAACACATTAATTAATGGCATGGGGCACCAGTGGCTCAGGAGGTAGAGCGGGAAACAGAAGGTTCCCAGTTCGATCCCAAGCTCCCCCTGAGTTAGTGTCGAAGTGTCCTTGAGTAAGACACTGAACCCTTAATTGCTCCCGATGAGCAGGTGGTGCCTTGCAGGGTTTCCTCCGCAGTCGGTGTGTGAATGTGTGTGTTTTTTTTATTGATTGATTGAATACTTCGCTAGACTGAAATGTAAACAGCACGAGGTCAGTCAGTATGTGTGAATGGGTGAATATAATTCACCCATGCACATTGTAAAGCGCCTTGGATAAAGGCGCTATATAAATGCACCATTTACTATTTACCATGTCATCAACAAATACAAATATATTTACAGAGGAGAAAAAGGAAAATTGGCGGCAGTGTATGTCCCTTATTTCACGGGGAATTAATATCTATTTCTACTTGTGGTTCTCCTGACAGATGCTTTTTCATGCCAGTTTTGAACGAGGCCAGTGATTCACATCGTTTAATGGACGGTTTCAGGGCATTTCACATTATGGTGGCAGAGTACTAGAATGATTTATGTCCCATGTTTGTGTTAAACTTGGGGGGTATACCAGATAGATAACTGTTTTCTGGCGGAAGGTCACCAACTCTGCCGCGGATAGACGACTCCACAGGCTTATTTGCAGGAAAGTGGATTAACATGTAAAGAGAGTCATGTGTGTCTAATCTTCAAACCAGTAGCAGGTGATATGCGGCGATAATACTGATTGCCAGCTTGCCAGGCGGAATTTGCTACTGAACTGATGGGGGTTCAGTTTGTATCGAAGGCTTAACCTGAAGCACCATTACAGGATTGACTCATGCTGCGGCTGCTTAGTCACAAATAATGCTGTTAGTCATTCTCTGAAGCCACAGTATAATCTATTGTACATAGTCAGTATTTGGGGGGGCGTGGCCGAGTCCACCATTGTCTTGGAGGTGTAAACAGCACATGGTATCGGCACTCAGATTGTAAAACGGACAGTGATAGATTTTTGCTGTCCTAACGCAAAATTATGGTTTACTATTATAGTGCAGGGGACTTACGACATGAAATTAAGCTAGGATGTCAAAATATAACTTGTTCAAGCTCCCAAGCCACAAAAACAAGCCAAATCCATGCAAGATGTACCTTTGTTTGCGCCTCCAACACACACAAGTGGCGTCCATTCCCTTCCCTATTAGCACATATAGGGCGTGACGTCACGGTAGCTGACTAGAATAATGACCATGCTCTGTGGAAGCATTTCAGCCCAAACTGCAGTTTGTCGCTGTCGGGCAGAAGCCTTGTAAACTCCATATTTGATCTGCTTATGTTTTGTTTTTGTTTTTTTCATACGTTATTTTGGTCTTTCATACTTTGTCATGCAAAAGTAGCTAGCTGTTTATCCCATTTAGTCATGAGGCCGGTTCTAAAAATGCCTTCAAAATCAACAATTTTCAGAAAATGTCGTTAGAGCTAAAATAAAAAATGACACAGATGCTTTCCTGGATGAAATGGGTTAATGTGTACCGCTAGTTCTGCAATAAAAACAAATGTGAAAATGTTATAGCAACATATAGCAAGCCCAAAATAGGCTTGCTAATGTTGGAAGTGGTTAAGTCTGTCTGTGGGTTTTGGGAAAAGTTGTTAAATAAGTTAGTGGTAGGCAGCTGTAGGTACAGTATGTGATGCTGGGTTTTCCATCAAGGCCTTCCAACCTTTGCCAGCTTCCAAAAATGACCATGTGGCTCCTATGCGGCAAGCGGCCTATATAGCCCCAAACTCCCAAACTTTTCAGGCCGCGACCCCTCAAAATAATCCTATTTGAACTGGGGACCCCCCACCCTGACAAGCTCTTGGAATTGTAGGAGTTGAGGCATTACGTTTAGTTTGACTCGGTTCCACAGATACATATTGTGTAACTAGCGGAACTACAAGCTGTGTGTGTGTGTGTGTGTGTGTGTGTGTGTGTGTGTGTGTGTGTGTGTGTGTGTGTGTGTGTGTGTGTGTGTGTGTGTGTGTGTGTGTGTGTGTGTGCGTGCGTGCGTGCGTGCGTGCGTGTGTGTGTGTCCAGGGCTGACCCCGCAAACCGCTGGACCGATCAGCCCCAAATCTCTTTTGCCAGTCGTAAAACTGGCACAAGAACATTTTTTATTTTCAAAGTACTTTCATATACTTTAAAAAAGTATATGAAAGTATTCCCAATATTATTGTGAAAACTTTACCGGAACTAAATTTTTTTTTCCAATGAAAGTCAATGGAGGTCATATTGGGGTGAAACTTTGCCCAAATAGTATTGACATCATAGTGCTGACATCATAGATGCCTGATGTCGACTGGCCCCATGACGTCCATGCAGTTGCTAGACCTGTCTTGTTTTTCAGATTTTCAGGTGTTTTTGCCTTCGCCATAATAAAAAGAAAAACTTGAGAGCAGTAGAAATGTTTCCAATGCTACCACTTTTATCGCCGCTCTGGTCCATCACTTTATGTGAGAGAACAGTCAAGTCGCAGTTTGCTTTTATATTGGAGCAAGATTTTCCACCTTTCTATACTTTTCTGTTTTCTATCTATGATGTGAACTCTTAATGAACTCTTGGAAAATAAGAATTTACCACAAATTGAAGAATGAATTACCCCCCCTCCCTAGATTTTAACCAACTTTTGTTTTTATGAATAAAATGTAATTTTGTCCAATCTGTATGGCAGAGTACAATATAACTTATACAATCTGTATGGTAGAGTACAATATAACTTATACAATCTGTATGGTAGAGTACAATATAACTTATACAATCTGTATGGCAGAGTACAATATAACTTATACAATCTGTATGGTAGAGTACAATATAACTTGGGATGGTTGTATTTTGTCTCCCTGCTCTTCTATTGAGACATTTAGATTGTGTCAACGGTCATGTCTCACCTAGACAGGAGAAATTTTGACCTGATGGTCAAGATTCAATTTATCCCCTGAGCAAGCAGGCAGGCTCGATTAGCTCAATGGTAAAATATTCAGCACTTGCACAGGAAAAAGGGTTCAAATCCGGGGTAGAAGAGGAAAGTCACATACTGTAGTCCTGCTTTAAACTTTGAAATATTAAGCGTCTGTGAGGCTTTAGATTTTAAACATTTAAATGCCCACTGTGCTTATTCTAGTGGATTTGAAGCAGGTACATGATAAAACCAATCATCAATGGCATCACAGCTAAGTTTTTTTGTGACAAGGCTATTTCTCAGTGTATTCAATTTGACTAAGGCTATATATTTCCCCCTTTCTATTGCTTTATCACACCGCAAGCTCAAGGTGTGGTGTGTGTGCATGTGTGTGTGTGTGTGTGTGTGCGTGCGTGCGTGCGTGCGTGCGTGCGTGCGTGCGTGCGTGCGTGCGTGCGTGTGTGTGCGTACGTATGCACATGCATGCATATGTGTGTGTTGGGGAGGGGGTTGCCGCTTTTGTTGTGATTCACAGTTCATCACGCATGGAAAATTATGGCGTGAACCCCACCCCCTGCCCCAGTGCACAGAGGGGGGTCCAAAAATAGGTGGAGATACAGTACAGTACATGGACCCCTGGAAAGCCGAGGCTGATGGATCCATTGGCTTTTAATTGCTCCTGAAACCTCCGGGGGCCTCGCAAGACCTTCACGCTGTCGCCACGCTCGCTTGGTCTGGCTGCTGGCCGTGACTTTCTACTATATCTCCTTCATACTCCTCGGTACACAGAGAACATATCGGCGCTGTCGGGTGGAAACGTTGCAAACTGTAAAAAAAAGAGTAAAACAACGTGTTCCAGTGGATCTAATGTTATTATTTAGTCACAAGCTCGTGTTAAGACCCGAGACCGATTCTACAAATGCCTTCTAAATCAGTAGTTCTCAAACTTTTTCGTAAACAATTTTTCGTTGAAAATTGTTAAAAAATATATCATTTGCTTTCCCACGAATCGGCTATACTTTTGCTACTTTTCTGTGACACTGTAGTATGACGAAGAAGGGCATTCATTTATGAAAAAACTAAAAGTAATATGGAGATACAAGGTTTCTGCCCTACAGCAACGTTATGAAACACACACACACACACACACACACACACACACATTACACACACACACACACACACACACACACACACACGCACACACGCACACGCACACACGCACACACGCACACGCGCGGCAGTCGGACAGAGCAGTGCTCCCTTCCTCCTTAAAGTAGCGAGTTCTCCGATCCATTAATGCCGCCATAAATACCTCCTGTGGTGATTGTAAGTGTCTGCATGCGTGTGAGCGTGCATGAGTGAACAAACATGGAGTAAAAAAATATTGACGACCGTGGTGCGTTTCCTGGAACGCCACAACAAAGACCCATTTGCAAAACGCAAGCGGAGGGAAAGACATGCAGCCAGGTGACTCCATCCGAGCGAAGGAAAGATCCTATCGATAAACAAATTGATTGCTTTAAATGGCCGGCGGGCCTTACAACCAGCTGCTTAGCCAACATCAGCAAAACTGGAGGGGAGAGAGAATAAACAAATGATTAATGCCGGTCCATGTTTTGCTTTTCTGGAGATGCTGTTTTTAAACAGGCAACAGGGCTGGGCAAATAACCGGAAATGTATCGAAACCGAAATTTAGAACAACCTTTTCCCCTCAGTTATTATTTTGTTGAACTCTTAACCCAAGTCATAGTACCCCCCACCACTGGACAAATTAACTCCTCACTGTACTGTACATACACTGTAGCCTGGTAAACCCTCCCTCCGGAAATCTCATTTCCATTTGATTTCAGGAGTGAGTCTGGCCTGAACCGCCTTTCTGCAATAATCGCTCTATACGCCGAACTGACGAGCCTATCAGCGTCGTCGCACATCGTTCTGTGATTGACAGCGACAGTTGGCCAATCAGGTGGCGAGTTCGAGTGAGCCCGAATGAAGCCGAGTGCAGCCTCAGAGCCGCCGACAAAAGACGAACGGCAGCCATTGTTGTTGTCCGAGTGCCGTTACTTCTTAGTTTCGTTCTTAAAACGGTCTCAAACTTCTTTTTTGAGGCACGGAATTTACTATTAACATATCGTTTGGATAGAATTTAGTTGTTCAACTTCATATATGTGGTCAATTAATCATGACAGAGCCTATTTAAAAATATAAATTTAGAGAACCGGCAGGGGCGGGGAGTGACACGCATGTATCCCAATAAGGCAACCTATTTTCGGCATGGCCGTCCCAAAAGTCCCGTTGCGTCACATAGTCTGGAGCTCGTCAAAATGAACTGCTGATTGGCTGAAGGGGAAAAACGATCATTGGTTGAAGGGGTTGTCAGTCAACGGTATTACTCCCGCCCAACTCCAACCCACAGCGAATATTGCAGAAAGGCGGTTCAGGCCAGACTCACTCCTGAAATCAAATGGAAATGAGATTTCCGGAGGGAGGGTTTACCAGGCTACATACACTGACCTTTTTACTGTTTATTTATTAGTACCTATGCTGCTACTAACACCTATGCATTATGTCGCTCCTTTTGCATTGGATTGATGCCATCAAGTACATTTTGTCGTACACTTTATAAAATCATCCATCCATCCATCCATCCAACCCTGTATTACTGTATATATACTTCGTTGTACAATAGTGGCGTACAAAAATAGCAATGTGACTCATTGTGAGCTTGTACATCTGCTATTTTCTCTCGTTATATTCTTTAATAATCGTTCATTAATCATAATTGAGGCAAAAGTTAAATAAAGTTTGTGAAATTGATTTGAATATCGCCCCAGCCAGTGGTGGAAAAAGTACTCAAATGTTTGACTTAAGTAAAAGTATCAATACTGCAATATAGAAGTACTCTGTTACAAGTAAAAGTCTGTAATAAAACATTTACTTGAGTAAAAGTACAAAAGTATTGGTATCAAAATGTACTTATAGTACCAAAAGTAAAAGTACTAAATGTTTGAACTCACAACTCGTCGCAATGCGACACGTTGTGAGCTTGTAGATCGGCTATTTTCAAATAGCCTAGGTATGAAATAGAGTGGTATGAAAAAGTGGTTAATGTATGTTTTATGATATAATAATTTATATCTGAAAAGTAACTAGTAACTTAAGCTTTCAAATAATTGTAGTGGAGTAAAAGTACAATATTTGCCTCTGAGATGTAGTGGAGTAGAAGTAGAAGTATTGAAAATAGGAGAATACTCCAGTAAAGTAAAAGTACCTCAAAATTGTACTTAAGTACAGTACTTGAGTAAATGTACTTAGTTACTTTACACCACTGGCCCCAGCCCTATTTAAGCGCCAACGACTACTTTAGTTAAAGGGGAATACAAGGGAAGAGGAGCTGAACAAGTTGCAGAGTCCTCTCTCCCCAACCATTTTCCGCTGAGGGTTCTTCCCCGGCTGTCAGGGGGCTTTTCGTTTGAGAGCAACACGAGTACGCTCGCCTCTCCCTGACAGGCTCAGAGGAAAGGCTCCCGGATTACCTTGACTGACAGCTCCAAAATCCTATGATCTGTTGTGTCTGGCTCACACCGAGCGCGGGGCCAAACTCGGGGAATCAATAGCAACCCTATCAAGCGATGGAAATTGAATGCTGAATACTCACCGTCGAGCATGCCCTCATGAACTGCATAATAGCATTTTCCACCGCTCATCTCAGGTGTTCCTTCACTGCGAGATTATGAGTGTAAGTGTGAGTGAAGGATGACGAATGGTTTCGTCGGGAGGCACACTGTTTCCAGCTCATCATAAAGTACGACTACAGGAGAAACGGTATGAGGAAACAGAGAGGGCTCTTGTTAAAGCATGGGTTTTCAAAAGCCAAATTATAGCGCCAGTTTCACCACTTTAGACCTGGCATCCTAAATGATCTAGCTCTTGATGCGATGTGATACATTGTGATGATTGTAGATGGGCCAAATCTTTTTTTATTTTCACGTTTTTCATGTTTTTTCACAATAGCAGGGCAACAGCCAGGGGTTGTATGGCTACGGTATATGGGGCTCCTTGACATGGAATGGTTTTGGAACCCCTGTTTTTAAGTACTGTACAGCAAGTAATCAGTCTTTAATAAATTACGTTTCTCCAGTGAGATTAGTACACTTCATTTCGATTTTTCTGCAAATTCACCTCATTGTGACCCTTGCATTAGCTGCCCTAAAATGCATAATGTAGCTAACACTAATGCAAATGCAAGGCATCTAGCTAAAGAGATGTCTCCCTCCCTAACTCTACCTTACAGTTACAGAGTTACAGGGGAAGCTTTTGTACTGAGTAACTTGCACGTAGTTCTGAGTAGTTCTATGGTTTTGCAACAAATCATGTCCAGACTCATTGTCAGCCATTCTATGAATTAACTGAGCACCCAACACACAAGAGGTCCTCTGCTAGATGGATAGCAACTATACTTACAGTATAGTGCTAATAACTGATAGCGCTAGACTTGCTTTAAGGAGCGGAAATAATCAAGGTTTTTGCCAGAAGTTATATTGCTTTTCGTATGAATATATCATTAATATGAATGGCTTATTCGCTTTCAATGAGTTGGAAAAAAAGCAACATTTTAGCACCACTTTCATACTGTGAAATGTAAAGTGTTCTTCTCTGGTGGGAGCACCATCGTACGCATGTCAGAGCTGCTTAGTAAGCTAGCATCTGGTCCGCAGAGGCCAGTGGAATGTCAGTGACAAAGGTCTCGAAAAATATGCTTGCTTAATTAAAGATGGGTGGAAAGAACCAGGACGGCTATTTACATGTAATACTGACATAAATCTGCAGTTATCGCACTGGTGAGACTGTCCTCTACCCAATTTAGGACGGACCCAGGAGCCATGTCTTAATGAGCAATCCTCCTGATTAAGCCTGCACGAGAGTTACAGTCTCCTTCTGTGCGAGGAAGAGGGAGGGGGGAAAAAGAAGGAGAAGAAAAGCTGAATTTAACTAGAGGGGGAAGTAGTTAGCAAAGTGCCGTCTTGGATATCAAGATGGTTAGCATTTTATTAACCCCAGTCAGGACAGCGAGGGCAATCGGTAAATTGGGTCTAGACTTGCAGTGTCTGCAGGACTTTTGCCTGAGGGGTGCTGGAGAAAGATACCCACGTGGCATTTCATCCTCTCCATCTCAGCCGTCTTCCGCTCGGGCAATACTGTTTGCCTCAGTCTTTTTTTCCTCCTCTAATTAGCGATTTCGTTTTATTTCCTAATTCCTATGGCCTTCGCACTTATTTTTCAATCGTGGATTCCCTCAATTAACAGAGAGGCCAGTGCTAAAAATAAAGATGTTTTTAAATCAACAGAAAGACGCTTGTGTCCGCATTTTAGAGGTTCTAAATTAAATGCTTTACTGTAGGTGGAGGTGCCAGGTATGTTATTATATTCTCCGGGAACACCACCAGTGTTACCATGTCCGCTTATTATAAGCGACTTTGGGCTTGTTTTTCTGTGAAGTCGCTTGTAAATATTGGTAATTGCGGGTTGCGTTTTTTTTGGGCTTGTTTCTAAAGTGTAGTTGCTTATTTGGACTTGCTTCCTAATATTGTTTAATCTAGTGGTTCATGTCAAGGACCCCCAAATTAATATGTAATTGTCCACATATCTCCATCTCCCCGAGCTTGTAGATCGGCTATTTTCAAATAGCCGATGTGTATAAGCACTCATGTGTTAGTCACTTCTTTTAGTTTCTTATTCCTCTCGCAAAATCTGGCAACACTGAAGTCCACTGTTCTCACATTTGTATGCATGCCTTTTTAGCGATGATTCATTTCCGTCCGCCTGTCCCCCGATATTGCTCCTCAATCACAAACACAAGGGAGGCATGCCATGAGGCAGATGCCTCTCACATCATCGTTTGACATGAGTCAGCATGCACTTAAATTTCCTCAGATCTCATCAAGGGCTTTCTTCCACATCCAACTTGTATTATTAGCTGTCATCGCCCATATGAGACACTGTGACATCTCCTTTGACTCCATCTGCTGGTGGAGAGTTTGTGTTTTTGGTTGCTTCCCCTGTTCAAGTTCAAGGCTATATAATAAAGAAGATAGGGACATGAACATCACTTGGCCTGGCCAATTCCAGGTGGCACATATTGTACGCACTGGGAGGTAAACTGGAGCTGGAAGTTTGATGCAGTGTTTTGAAGTGAGTGAGAGCCGGGTGGAAAAGCGTATGAATAAACAATATCTTTGAATTATTGTGACTTTTGTCAAAGATAGTCCTTTAGGAAAATAGAAGAAATCATATCACACGTTATTTTCTGACGTCTTGGTTTTTGATGTGCACACTATATCATTTATTGAGGTTCTGAAGAGCACATAATCCATTTCTGACTGTGCAGTAAGTATGGGCTATCATTGTGAGACTGTCAACCAATTATTGCGATGACAGCTCATTACCGCCCACGACAATCTATGCCAGGAACCTCAATAATATTATATATTGTGGAAATAAAATAGATGACAAAGGTTTCAACCATTAGAAATAAATATTGTTCAGTCAGGAACACTCACGTCAAAGTAGATTTAACCATTTATTGCAACAAATGGAATACGGTTAAGCTTGGAGTTAAAGGCTCCGCTCCTGGAGATATTCCCTGAATTTTGTCCAACCAGTATGTTTAGCAAAATCGGGGAATGTTAAGCAAAACCCCCCTAGGGATACGATATCAAACAATAAGCAATACATTGACATATTAGTTTGCATTAGCAGATACAAATCACAAGTATTTGAGCCTATGCCAGACTCTAATTAAAAAGGTGGAGGCTGGGGTGGAGGAGGCAGCTAAGCAGCAGCGAGACAAGCAGAGACCTACTGTAGTGAATGCAAAGCCGTATTTAAAGGAACCTCTTTGTGAAGGCATGAGCTGTGATTGGAGTATGAATGTGTGACGTAATGACCGATTACAGCCGAGGCGCGCAAGACTTCCGTGTCCTGCATGAACTAACGCTATATGCTTCGTTTTAATCAAAAGTTTGCTAACCTGGCTCTCATATTGACTTCAGCGCATTCCATTGAACTCCTCCCAGTGCATCAATGGCACATGCCATGAAGAAGAACGTGTCCTTAGCTTCTTTACATAGCCGTGTTTCTGTTTTGTCTATCAGCAGGTAGGATGTAGGGCAAGGGTGGGCAACTTTGGTGATGTAGAGGGCCACTACATTTCCACACTCACTCCAGAGGGCCACATTGCATATACTGTCGGGCCATTCTATGTCACACAAAAGTAGCAAAAATAGCAGATCTACAAGCTCAAAACTGCGACACGTTTTGAGCTTGTAGATTTTCTATTTTTTAATTGGAATCCAGATTTTTTTTGGTGCTATTTTTGACTTCTGAAAAGTAACATTTTTATTTAATTTCAAATGCCATATAAAAAAGACAATAGCATTTAAATACTAGTCATTAAGCTACTAATATAGACTGAAGTAATTAAAGTGGATCATGTTTGCATGTTTAGAATTGTGACAGCTGAAATCAATAATATATCAGTATTACGATATTAACCTGCATGCGAGCGGCATTAAGTGAAGGTGGGGGCCGCATGTGGCCCCCTGGGCCGCCAGTTGCCCATGTATGATGTAGGGCATTGCACACATTTTGTTATTGTGTTCCGATTTGCTTAGTTGACGCCTTTAATAAGGTGTCTATAAGATGTCAGGCATTGGGGGTACGTCAACTGGGTCAGGATATAGAAGGGGGTGCATTGCCTAAAACGTTTGGGAACAGCTGCACATAGCACATAAGCTGGTCCACTCAGTCATATCTCTCAGTCTCATGTTTAGTTTACTGTTTGTTTGGCACTGCATCCTACGACACCCTTACATCACACAATGTCATTACTCATCCACTCAAATACGCCACTGATAAACTGCCTGGCAAAGCACAATATTCTCTTGTTATTTCTTGGATTATTTGTTAATTAAATTCCTTGAGTTGGCTCTATTCAGTTTGCTGTGTCTCCCTTTGGGCCGGGTTGTAACAATACAGGGGGAAGAATGAGGATAGGGGGGCAGGAGGTGGGGGGGGGGGCAGTAGAAACTCAGCTGTTGACGGTGTGTGAGAACTCACGCAACAATGGCACACACTCTGC
The DNA here is from genome assembly GCF_963454915.1 of Gymnoscopelus microlampas. Classification (NCBI taxonomy): domain Eukaryota; kingdom Metazoa; phylum Chordata; class Actinopteri; order Myctophiformes; family Myctophidae; genus Gymnoscopelus; species Gymnoscopelus microlampas. The sequence continues at coordinate 22,097,182 of NC_139959.1, forward strand.
TTATCTTATTTGATATGGATGATGTATGAGCGCTTCCCCGCGACTTATCCTTTGTGGTGCGTTATCGGCATCCCTCAGCTGTCGTACAGAGTTTCCCCCCATCTTCCCCGTTGTTGGACGCAGTGCTGAATCGGTGTCGAGCATTTAGAGGAAACTTTGTCAACGCCACGCTGCACATGTGTAGGCATTTTACCGCCGTGCGGTATATAAGGCAACGTGTCACGCTGGAAAGCCCATGTCCATAAGCTTTCCTTCCATGCCCTGCCAGCAGCTCCCCGGCTGGAGAAGATGCGCGTTATCCATGGAAAATCCCCAGTGCCAACCGTCAACTCAGCTATAAGATCCACTTCAATGACGTCTCTATAGTTCTTAGAATGCCGTCCCCATTGGGTCATCTGTAATCATGAGCCATCATTGTTGTAACCGTCTTAAGCTGCTCTACGCTGCTGCACTCCGCCTCCCCTCCAAGGTCAATAGCACATGATGACATCAGCAGACTGTAGGGCGTGATGCACAACACACCAGCTTCAGTTTAGCCTGGTGTGTAAACCTCCCTTCTCTCCCTGTCTCCCCGCCTTGGCCGTCAGTGATCCTGCACCCCTTTCCTATTAACTCCACTCCTTGGCTATGACTAAGCCAATGGATTTCCCACAGAGTGGACTAAAGCATGCCTTGCTAATAATCCCAATTAGTTCTCCTAATGAACCCCACTCTACCCCTAATGCTACTCCTGCTGGTGTGCAGTCGAATGGAAGCCATTCAACACCAATCCTGGCCTGTCCCTCTCTCCGGGTGAGGACTATGACCCTTTAACATCTAAGGGGGAAGCTTGCCGTGGATGTCAAAGCTTTCCATTTAGACCTTTATACAACATGTGCAAATAGCGGTTTCTCTGCATATAGACTCATTTGGTTGCATAGTCTAAGTTAGTTTTTTTTTCCAACAGAAAAGTACCCAAGAACACCACACTCCCAAACCCCACCACCCTTACATCCTGCATGCTAACGATCTTAAGGAGCTACACCTGGAGTGGCCTTCTAACTTCACTGCTATTGATGGTCGCTCTCTCAAACATAGGAATCCATTTGTGGAGGATGAAAAGTGTGTGCGCAAGTGTGTGTGAGTGTGAGTGTGAGTGTGTGTGTGTGCGTGTGCGTGTGCGTGTGCGTGTGCGTGTGCGTGTGCGTGTGCGTGTGCGTGTGAGTGTGTGTGTGTGTGTGTGCGTGCGTGCGTGCTGTGTACCCGCGTGCCACGTGGCACACGGAGCAACGGGGGCTTTGCTCTGCCAAGAGATAAGAACACTCGGTTAAGCCGCTCGCCGCGCCAGCCCACAGGATTTCACCGCTGAATTGCCTTTGTTGGAAGTTGTCGGAGTGTTCTATTTCTAAGCTGTCGATTCTCGCAGAGGGCCAAATTGATTTGGTATGCCGTATACGCATTCGCCACAAGGAAGCCTATTTGAAATACATTATCAATGACTTGTAGCTTGTGAGAGTAGAGAGGGAAAAATAAAGTGGTTAATTCCTGCGCGGGTTGGAAATGGTGTGTGTTGTCAAAGCACTCGAGAGACTCAAGAAACTATTTGCTTAAAGTGTCAACATATTAGCACAGCAACCGAATAATAATAATTGATAAATGAGCTAGTGTAATCGTGTTGTTGACAGAGGTTCCTGACTTCCTGATATAGGCCTACTGTATTCGTAGCACCACCGAGAGATCAAGTGGAATATAATGCTTAATCTGTGTGTATCCTTCAAGTGGAATGTCGTTGCTGTCGGGTGGAAACCTCATATTATGTCCTAAACAGTTACTTTTCAGGGTTCAAATTCAAAAGCAGCAAGAGTAGCAGATCTGCAAGCTCGAAACGTGACGCGAAGCGGCGCGTTTCGAGCTTGTAGATCTGCTACTTTTGCTGTTTTTGAAATGACTGTTTACAAAAGCATTTACAAAAGCATACTGTTGATGCTTTTGTGTGAGGCCGTAGTATGATCAAGTAAAAAACACAACTATACAACGAAGATGGAGATAGGAGGTTTCTGCCCGACAACAGCGATATAATGGCTAATCCTTCAACCTGTTGTTGCCAATCAGTGCATAGTGCTTCTACAGTATGTGGAAGGAGGAGAGAATGCCCTGGTGGTGAAATGAAGTGTCAAGACGATTGTGCTGACGTGACGCACACGTTCCAAGAAGATTTCCACAGATAGAACATAGGCAGCATAAGCACCGAGACGGCTCCTTACCCAGAGAGACCGATGCCTGCTATGGGACGTGTATAGTCAGAGGCTGCCATATGGCTGACAGTCAGCCTTTCTCACACCCCTCCCCGTTCCCCACTCACGTGTTCATATAGGAACACGAGCAACGCCGTTATCATTTTGTTACAGGCAATCGTTTCTCTTGTGCCTATAATACCTCAGCCTGTTTTTTGTCTTATTCCTTGTTTTGGTGTAAAGAACTGAGAATTGTTTAATAGGGATTTGTTGACGAGTGCTAATTTTGTGATGTTTTAACATATAGACATGTTCAGCTGATTCTTTGTATGTGTCCATTAATGTATGGTCCACCCTAGCACATCTAAACAGGTGGTTTAAGTGTAAGTAAAGATATTCATGTTCTCTACACTACAACATCTACAGTGCATCCTCTTCCTCACTGTCCCATAATGCTTATCACCCTTAACACATATACTGCCAATCCCGAGATATCTCGGGACATTAAATCCACCCGTTACCTGCGTATCCCGAGATATCTCGGGATCGTCTTTTAATGTGGTTTTGATAACGAAAACATTTTTTTTTGGTACCATCCTTGATTTTTTTTTTTTCCCCATGACGCTTCCGACCCATCCTATGAGAAAATTTCCGACAACCGTTTGCGGTTCGTTTTTTATCTTGAAAAAACAGTTTTTCCCTGGTTTTGGCTAAAGATCATGGTTTTCACACGGTTTAAAAAACGAATGGTAAGCTCCGGTTGTATTTTCTTTTCTTTGATCGACGAACGGTTATCCTCTTTGTGTTTAAAAACGATCTGATAGCCGATCGGAGGCTAAGCTAATCTAAGATGGCCGGTGGGGAAACGTCACAGCCACGTCACAGCCAAACGGATATGACGTTTGCAGCCTCTTTTCGCCGCTGATAACACAGAAGAAGAAAAAGAAAAAAAAGTGTAAACATTATGAGGGCTCGTACGTCCGTCGTTTTTGTTTATAAACACCATCCGATCGCGGATTTTAATGGATATAATTTTTTTGTGAACGGTTCAAAAGGCTATAAAACTCAAAAACGCTGGCAGTGGGTGAGTACCTTATGAATAAACTCTGGCAGGGAATGTGTTAAAGAAGGAGAAGGCACAGCACACATTCTAAGCCGTCTTCCTCTACACTGGGAGGCAAGCTGCGGCCAAAATGTTTGATGGAATACATTGAAGGAATGCAGGAAAACAAACATTGTGATATGTCTTCTTTTATTTTCCTGAACCTTTTATTTGGCAAAGGTTGCGATAATTCAAAGATTGTGTTTGTCCAACCCGGCCTCCTATTGACAATGCATTCCATCAAACACGTTCGGCTCCAGTTTGCCCTCCAGTGAGGAGGAAGTGCTGTAGGCTTAGAACGTCACGTTATCTGACGGTTCCTTCTTTACATAGTCTCGCGTAGACAAGACAGCTATTCCACAATCTCTGAATGCTCCATAGAGTCTGGAACTACACCGCCTGAAAGCTGATAACAGCAAGTTGTCATGTTTGTCATATTCGTATATTTTTAAATATATTTAACATTTGAAATGATAAAATACAAATAAGAACATATTTTAGAATTTTCATTTCTGAAAGCTTTAATTTTCAGCACTTCCATTGCACAGACTATTATTGTTGAAAATGGTGTCAACAGTCTGGCTCAAGACACTATCCTGTATTACAATTGCCGTGTTTTGTGCATGCGCTGCCCCATGCGGTCTGTTGTCTGAGTGCTGTTATCCGACAGTTGCCTGTTGTCTGAGTGTTGCCAGGTTTAGCGAGAGAAACAAGCAACCAGGTCTATGAAAATTGGCTCCGGTGTTGCTAGCCCAAAGTTGCTTATAATAAGCGGACATGGCAACACTGAGCGTGCGTGTAAGGCCAGGTTTAGCAATAGAAAACAAGCAACCAGATCTATGAAAATAAGCCCAAAAGAAGCGAGCCCTTTGCGAAGCATTCGCTGGGGGTCCATTCGCGGGGGTCCCCGGACCTCCAGCGGGGTCCATTACCCAAAGTCTGTCATAAAAGGGACAAATACAGAGATCTCCATACTGTACAGTATATGGCCATATCTGTCACATCGGCAGTGGCACGTACTGTAGGTGTTGAACTCTAGAGGTGAGGGCCACGAAGCGGCCTGAACTTCTAGTTCTTTACATAACGTGTTGACGTCCCCCTTAAGGCTTCTGCAGGGACCCATTAGCATGCTCTTTTTGATTTTATAAAGATGACTCAAGAGCAATAATAATCAGGTCCCACTCGGAACGCAATTGATTGAATATGCAGAGCCATTTGAGAGGCGCTGAAATAGAGTGAGAATGATGTCTGCACATCAGCCATCTGTCCATTAAGACCAGGCGAGATGGGAAGGCAGCATGTGTCATTAATGCACTTTTCATTTACCGGACACCTGATATTTTTGTGCCATTAAACACTTAAGCCCTGTTTTATACTTGCCACAAGAAAATAACGAATAGCACCTCGAATAGCGGATTTACTGTACGAGCTCCTGTCTTCTGATGAAGCACGGATTTTTATTTATTTTTTTTAGATATTTTTGGGGCTTTTTTTGCCTTTATTTTTTTGAGAGGAAAGTAGGCTGACAGGAAATGGGGTTGAACCCGCAACACGCTGCAAGACTGGTTTATCAATCCATGTGGCCTGCGCCCGGACCACTAGGCCAGCAGGCGCCCCGAATTATGGAACTTCTAAAATACTTTTTCATTACAGTATTCACTTTATTGACCTTGCAATCTTAATTACATTCCTAACTTAAAGCAATCATAATAGTCCAAACCCAAACTCTCTTTTTCTTCTCTCTTTCGGTTTCTCCCTGTGTCTCTGTCATCACCGTGCTTCCTAAGTTAGAGACAACCTGTAATGTGTTCACAGCAGCTACAGTATACTGTACTTTATTCCCGTTAACATTCTTAAACAATAGCTTTTGTTTTATTTTCTGTATTGTTTTCCCTTATCCTTTTCCCTTGTAAAGTAGCCCCACACACAGCGTTGTTCTGCTATACTTTATTATGACTTTCAACAGATTTCTATTGATTAAATACATTCCCTAACCTCAAATAATCTGCTCCCACTCAGAACACAATGAACAATGATTCAGATGAGTCTGAATGGTATTATATATTTAGATATTTAGATATAAGTGTACACACACGCACGCATACACGCACGCATACACACACGCGCACACACGCACGCACGCACGCACGCACGCACGCCATCCTTTCAAATGCATTCTCAATACCAGGCTGCCTCCAGCATGACAATTTAAATCCCAACTGATGATAGACTACACATCACACTGACAGCCGTCGTCATATCCACTGTGTTCAACCGTTTGATTTTAACGCTGTCCAATTAGTGAGTGGATATTCTCTCAGCGGCCTGCGTTGTGTTTGTTTTCTGCAGAAAAAAAGCCATGAAAAGAAAAAAAACAGAAACTGCCCTCTGGGAAGGGAAACGGAGATGCTTTTGTTGTCATCATACCGAACCAACAGACACATGTTTTTTTGTTTGGACATTTGCCCTGCTTTTCCCTCCATGAAAATAATGGAGGTTCTGTGCACGGAGCTATCGGTCACAAGATTGTAACAATGCATGTCACACTGTATGCGGTGCAATTTGCTGCGTCGTAATTTCTTGCGAATGCGAGTTCAACTTTTGGCAGGGCCTCGCCACTAAATCCAAAAGAAAGAGAAAAAAAACACATGCGTGGCGCATGCCACAATGTAGCTCTGAATCAACAGCAAGACAGTCATTACGTTAGATTACAGCAGCATTATGGAAATGGATTAGGTTTATGGTCTTCACAGCTCAGCCATAAAGCACACGCCTCGACTAAGTGGAAGCCCGCGGAGTAATCAGCTAATGTTTTGAACACAAAACGCCACGATACTTCAAACAAGCTGAGCGGGGCTGAGGGGGCAAGGCTCACGCGTGTCAGTTGAGGCCATAATCCAGTGGTTCTCAAAGTGGGGTCCGGGGACCCCCATGGGGGGCCTTGAGTGGGTCCCCAGCTAAATGAGGAACAGTTTAAACACTTTCACGCTATTTGGATCATTTGAAACTAGCCGATCTACAAGCTTGCCGCATTGCAACACATTGTGAGCTTGTAGATACTGACCATGATACATACTGACCATGATACTGACCATGATACTGAACATGATACTGAAATGATACTGACATGATACCAATCTGGGAACCCGTCGCCAAATAAAAAGGAAAAACAGCACCCTCTGCTGTTTTTTAGCGGCGCTGGCGCCGCTCTATACATAGTATAGAGCGGTCCTGCTCTATACCTGGCTTTTCCGTCAACGTTCTGATTGGTCAGGTCTGTCAACGTTCTGATTGGTCAGGCCCGCCAAGGTTCTGATTGGTCAGGTCCGTCAACGTTCTGATTGGTCAGACCCGTCAACGCTCTGATTGGTCAGACCCGTCAACGCTCTGATTGGTCAGACCCGTCAATGCTCTGATTGGTCAGACCCGTCAACGCTCTGATTGGTCAGACCCGTCAACGCTCTGACTGGTCAGACCCGTCAACGCTCTGATTGGTCAGACCCGTCAACAAAGTGATTGGTCAAGCTTCACGTGACACATGGCTATAAACACATTATAAACACATATCGATGACAAAATGTATCAAAGGCGCCGCTACCTTCACACAGGATGTGATTTTTACTTATTCATTTGGCTCTGGGCGGAGCTGAACGGACGACCCGTGCTCAGGGAAACCGGGGTTTTTGGTCTGCCTTCAGCCTTTCACTTCCGGTGGTAAGGATAAGGATAATTCCTTTTAACAGGTCGTTCATGAAAGTCCTTGCGGTCTTGTTTCCAATGAGAACCTGTGAGCAATTAGGGGTTAAGAGTCTTGCTCAGGGACAAATTTCATTTCATCGACACATATGCTGGCCTGGCCTAGAATCGAACCTGGGGCAACCAGGGCCTCCAGCTCCCTAGGCAGGCTCAGTAACCACTCAGCTATGGCCGCCCCATGGTGTGTCTATGTTTTCATTCCCACTAACACTATTTCTGCATGGAACACCTAACACCATTTCTCCCAAAGAACATGGATCGTTTTGGTTATAAGCCCACTTGTTTCTATGATGAAAGAGCAATTTAAAATGTTACTAACTTTCCGTTATATAATGAATAATTGTGATACATTGAAAATGTTAACATAAATCTTTTCTTATGGGGGGGCTCGCTGGCACCAAATATGTTCAGCTTGGGGTCCACGGACAAATACATGGGGGTCCTTGACATGAAAATGTCAGAGAACCAGTGCCATAAATCCTCTCGCCCAGGGCCATGGTGGAACTACAGCCCACGACACCATGACAACTGAATTGGAGGGGAAGTGTGTTTGGCAGGAAACGGGGTCATGGCTGGGTCACAGCAGTTCACAGCCTGTTTTGGCTGACTCTGAGTGTGGATGTGTGAATGTTTAATGAGACTCAGTAATCAGTCAGTCGGGAGAGAGAGAGAGAGAGAGAGAGAGAGAGAGAGAGAGAGAGAGAGAGAGAGAGAGAGAGAGAGAGAGAGAGAGAGAGAGAGAGAGAGAGAGAGAGAGAGAGAGAGAGAGAGAGAGAGATTTCACTGGAGTAAACACAGGCCTTTGGCACCCTTGGTGAACAACGTGCACCACTTCTCATAGGAGAGTTCAGGCTTCTTTAATCCAATAAGGCAGGAGCTCTCGAGGATTTCGAGAACTCTGAGAAAAAGGAGACACGCACAGCAGTCGACTTTGCTATCATTTTGAAAAGACAACTGAGCTCTAGTGTGTGTGCGTGTGTGTGTGTGTGTGTGTGTGTGTGTGTGTGTGTGTGTGTGTGTGTGTGTGTGTGTGTGTGTGTGTGTGTGTGTGTGTGTGTGTGTGTGTGTGTGCGTGCGTGCGTGCGTGCGTGCGTGTGTGTTTTTATGATAATATTCACATTTCAGGGAGGTAGATAAAAGGTGTTGACTGAAATTTACTGAAAAGAAAAGAGACACCAAATTGTTTTGCACCATGATTTGGTTATTGATAACAAGGGCAAAGTGCCCCAGGCCCCAGCCTATTAGGGATCCTGGCTGTTCAATTTTAATATTTCTTCAGTGATAATGTACTAGTAATGTACTGTAATAGTATAAAATGGTAATTTCATTATATGCTGGAATCTATCTGAGCTTGTGTTGCGTATTTCGTCGAGTTATACGCAGCTACATCTGTCGCTACCTGCTGAAACGCTACTGTTTGCTTTATCTTTTAATAATTGGAGTTAGTTTAAAGAGAACCATTTGCATTTGGTGAGATTCTTGACAAATACACTGTCCTGTTTCTCGCTGTGAGAGTCATGTTGTGTTCAATTGAAACTGCGTAACAAGAGCGTTCTGCAAAATCACAACTCAACTGTCAACCGCAACATAAGCTTGTCATTCCATTGTTGCAGTCTAAGTGCGATCTACAGTATCTCTTCATATCCATTGCTGAATCTGTAGTGTTGCTAATGGCTTCGCTACAAATACACTGCCTTTGTGGAGACTGCTGCTTTGTAGTCTCTGGTATTCTATGTCTGTGAATAGAATGCATTGTGACAATGCCACAGCATGCCATCACTGAGCCATCACTGAGCCAAGGTCCATCGCCGGGCCCATCGCTGGGCCAACTATTCACCAATCGATGCATGTGTAGGGAAAAATATGCTGTCAGTGATTTGTCCATTGACTGGTCGTGTGACTGGCAACCTAGCTGTGTTCTTGTTTGTGTCCTTGAGTAAATTGCAAATTAACGATTTTGTGTTTTGTTTGACATGATATCTGGCTGCCAAGAACGAGTTATCACAAGTTTTTTTTTAATGTTCAGAACCCAAGATATCGTGATCCGAATATTTGCTGCTCCATTCACTTCTTCTTTAACTTATTACTGAAAAAGGCTGTATCTCGGCTCCTGAGCATTGGCCCAGACATGCTATTTTCAAAGACAGACAATTAATGTCAACAAGGTTACGATGACCTCGTTGACATTTGTGAAACCACACAGTATAACCCTCAGTGATTAGCAATCATCAGGATCGATCATAATGGAGATACATATTCTGTGACTACTTGAAAAAGGTAAGAAAATCTAATAATCGCTGGCAGTGGGCAAACGTGTCCAGAAATAAGTCTGGCGGTGAAGTAGTAAATGTTAAAAAATATATTTTTTTTACTTTTTTATTTTATTTAGTGTAGTCAATAATTCTTCAGCTTTTGTCCTCCCAAAAGGAAGTAGCACCTTCGTCCACTCCTCACACAACTCTACAGGCATGTGAAGGCAACCGTCCGCAATGAACTCTCTTCTTTATAGTCTGGTAATGTGTGTCTGCTTTCACTTTGTCCATTTGTCTGTGTTCTCACTCAATTCTGCCATTCAGGAGTAGCGGAAAGAGCGAGACCTTGTGTTTCTTTCTGCACATGTGAATACAAGTGTCAATCTGTGCCTCTGAACTGAAACTCAATTCATGGACCAAGGCCACACCACAAAGTGCATTCTCCTTGAGCGAATGAATGAGACACAACGTTGAATAACATCAATTATACCTTGGGCAGAAGACCCATTAGGCCCTTTGTTAAATAAGTTGCATAACACCTCTTCATGATTTAAAGACGAGCAATAATACCACTGTGCAATATCCTTTTAAGCCAGCTATTCCTTCATGAGCTTTCAGAATAGTGTGTATTTAAATTCCTTATCCAATGTTTTCTCATGAAGTTCGCAAGTGATCGTCCTGGTGTCTCCTTAAACTAGAGGAGGGGGAACAGGCGCACCTCCTACGACGCAGACACCAGTGGTGGACAAAGTATACTCAAAGTAAATTGTAGATCTGCGCTGTGGTGCGACGCGTTGTGAGCTTGAAGATTGGCTATTTTTTATATATTATATATATATTATATTTGAAATACGGCTCAAGTGGTTGATTCACAATATATTTTTTTGTAAGTATTGGTTCCAAGAGTCCCCTCCTAGAAAGTAGTCACAATATTTTTAAAAGTAGCGGAAAAGTCATCAGCTTGCAAATTTTTGTAATTTAAGTACTCAGTACTCAAGTAAATGCAACTACTGGCCACCACTAGCGATCAAGGAGTCCATCACATCTTGACATCACATTTTTGGAACTCACCGCACAATATTCTGAAATATTATGCGCTGATAAGGCAACATTATTTAAAAGTTTCGATTTTTCAGAGATTCCGTACAAATAAAGACATCAAACCTTTATGAATGATGCAATGAATATAAGCATGGTTTTGAAAATATTTTCGTATCGTTTATTCAGTGTATTCAAAGGCTGTATACAAAGCTAAAATGACGCTTGACCACATGCGAACGCGAGTTGACACAGTTTGCTGTCATCTTCTGCATTCCCACACAGTCGAAAAAACTGCTTATCGTAGTTTAGTGGGCTGATTTATTCATGTGGTCGGGCTGCCATATTCCCATTAAGAAGTTAGGACTGGGACGAGGGCTGGCAGGCCTGCTTTGTCTCCCTGCCAACAGACGCTCTCGCTGGGTGTTTGGCTGGAACTTGCACACTCAGACACACACGCACCCACACACACACACACACACACACACACACACACACACACACACACACACACACATACAGACACACACACACACACACACACACACACACACACACACACACACACACACACACACACACACACACACACACACACACACACACACACACACACACACACACACACACACACACACACACACACACACACACACACACACACACACACACACAGCACGTGCTCACATATTGTATTTTGTCAGTGTCTTTCTCTCTCCATCTCTCTCAAGCACAACTTACTTGCAGAATAAATTATGGGGAGCCACTTGTTTGATATGAATCACATATACCAATTTTACGCACGATCGTACCGAAAATATATATCACCGCCTACTTCATTACCACAATTACCATAGGTTTATGTCCCATCCATATTGATAAGATGGACTGCATTTACATAACACTTGTTCTATAGTCTTGCGACCGCTCAAAGTGCTTTGAATGCATGCCTCACATTCACACACACACACATTCACACACTGATCGTGTGTGTGCGTGCGTGCGCGTCTGTGTGAATATATACTGAAAAATCACTTGCCCTTTTCATGCGACCCATGTATTTTAATAAATGCCGTGCATACGCATGTGTTCAAAATGTATGTATTATGCTAATTATATTCTGGATGGCATCAGCACACCACTATGTTTTCTCAGTTTAGGGTTAGGGATAGGGGGTTATGGTCAGTGATTACTTACTGTGACGCGTTGTGAGCTTGTGGATCTGCTATTTTCGAATAGATAAAGCATACATATAGGGCACATTATTCCACATTTTAGGGTGTTGCTTGCAAGAATGAAAGAGACAATAAAGACTGAAGTCAGGCGTGTCGTTTCCCGCCCCGCGCTGCGTCCCAGAGGCGTCAAGGCACTCTTGTTTGTGGCGCAACCTGAGGCTTTTCAGCAGCCATGCACCTCACGTCGGATGAAATGACGTTTTGAGGGAGAAGACTGGTAGAGATAGCTTTGTCTCATATACAGTAGGCAAGTTTGGAGGTTTTTGAGACGTTGTTGATTCTGAAAGGAACCCACCAAGCCTCGCATCTCGGTTTCAGTCAATGTTATTGTTGTCAGTCAAAGGCAGACCAAACTCAGGGCTGGCTAGGTGCAGGGGCTGCACAGCATGCAAGGGGAACAGTTTGGAAAGGAAAAACAACTAAAAGAATAAGGAATGATGCACAAAGGGGAAGCAGAACAACACTTTGGGGTGGAGTGCTTGGCTGTTAAAGAGAAAGAACTTTTCATGGGAGGCTTGACGTTACAAACAACACCACAACAAAACTGTCAACAAGCACGCCCGCCACAAAACCAGGCAACAAATACCATATGTCTGCCACGAGAACTGGGGCTTTAGTGTCAGTATAAGACATTACCTTTTTGGCACCTTGTGAACGAGCACTCAAAAAGCTTTTCTTTGGTATTTGAAACTTAAGTGATAGTCAATTTTTAAGTATTTCTTTTTACTTTTATTTTATTTTAATGTTTATTTCTGTGCAAAACTCTGAAGTTCATAACGTTGCTGGCAACGTTTCAGGCAGATACCTTGTATCTCCATTTTTCTGCTTTTTATGTTTTATCATAAAAGAATGCCCTACTTCATCATACAAGAGTGTCACCCAAAAGTAGTGAAAATAGCCGATTTACAAGCTCACAACGTGTCGTGATGTAACAAATTGTGAGCTTGTAGATCGACTATATTCACCATTTCCGGGACACTCTGCTCATATAGATGTCTACAAAGGGTCAACGTTTTCGGAGACTGACCGAGTATAAGAGTCAAAGAAGTCAGCCTAATTTTTGCACTAGCTGTGCAACTATCCTCTGAGTGTAAATAATGCATGAGCACACCACCACCAGCAGATCCTCATCTCATAAGTCTCAATTCAATTGCGTTCAATCTAATCCCGGGGAGAGGTCACAAAACTGACAGTTTCACATAATCCGCCTTTAAAAATGGATTGCAGTATAGTATAGATACGCCACATAAAACCCACTGTGTTTCTAAGAACAAATATTCTCCAACAAATGTTCCTCCTGGAGAGAGGAGAGAGCCCCCCCCCCAAGCCCTGTGAGTTCTCATTAGCCCAAACCTCTTGGTTTAATTACTCACTAACATAGCGCTTAATTCATCTATGATTTTCCAAAAGTGGAGTTGATTAGTGTAGAGCTTCCCTCTGGCCCCCGTTAAGGCTTTCTGATTTCTCTCTCTCTCTCTCTTCTTGACTTTTTTGTTATGGTGACTCATCAAGAGCTCATCATTCGGCCTGAAGAGAGTCCTTGAATCATTTTCTCGCTTACGTCAAAGTCTCTGAGTCAACAATCTGGGAGCCCATTCAAACCCACGTTTGTGCGCACACACACATACATGTGTGTGTGCGTTTGTGTGTGTGTGTGTGTGTGTGTGTGTGTGTGTGTGTGTGTGTGTGTGTGTGTGTGTGTGTGTGTGTGTGTGTGTGTGTGTGTGTGTGTGTGTGTGTGTGTGTGTGTGTGTGTGTGTGTGTGTGTGTGTGTGTGTGTGTGTACGTGGGTGTGTTCCAGGTGGTGAACCTTTGTTGCCAGAGAAGGAAGCCTTTCCAGGCCTCATAAATGCATTGTAGACAAGCATGTGTTGCTCTGTTGTACTTAATGATCACTCAATCAATTGTGTTCCTATCTATTGGTATCACTTAGAAAACTCTTTCAAGGATTTTTTTCCAAGGTTTTAAAGTAAAAAAAAAAGGAATGCCATGCCATTTTATGATATACAGATTTTTTTTATATTCATGTTATATTACCACCATTCAAATCGTAGTGTTTTGACAATACTGTGGGGGTCCACTTGTAATATCCTCACGGCCCAGCAGTTGGCCCTGGCCCACAGGTTGAGAACCACTGCTCTAGCATTTCATACGTGGCCCATGCAGCCATAAACTATAGATTTTGACCAAGTCTTGTTTAGTTTTAGGTTTTTGTTTCTGATGATGGCTGCGAGTGTGAAACACTGTGTTTTCGTTGTTCCTTGCGTTCCTATTTCATCAACTGGTGTTTTTTTTTTAAACGTTTATTTTCATTTTTATAATTGTATTTATTTCAAAGGATTCGTGAAATGTTGCGTTGTGTTTCTATCGATGACAGTCAGATAACTAAGTCACATACATGTCACGCGTGTGCGCGCGCGCGCGCGTGTGTGTGTGTGTGTGTGTGTGTGTGTGTGTGTGTGTGTGTGTGTGTGTGTGTGTGTGTGTGTGTGTGTGTGTGTGTGTGTGTGTGTGTGTGTGTGTCCACTCTCCTGTCAGTGTGTTTTGTGTGTCATGATCGTGCGAGCTTGGAGAGAGGAAACGACTGGGCTCTTTTTTCCCAGGAGTCACCTGCCAATCATTTTCTCAGTTTCCGTGGAAAGGGGGGGGGGGGGAAGAGAAAGGGCACTGAGAGAGAGAGAAAGAGAGAGAGAGAAGGAGAATAAAATAGCAAAAAGAAGAAACTCTCACACCAAAATGACTTTATAGGCCTTCGGTGATCTGACAGAGGTCCCGGCTACACACACAGCAGTTAAATAGCCACACAATGAATGTCTGCCTTTACCACTCTATTGATTTAAATCATCTCTTAAGAGCTCTGCCCTTTGAAAAAGACAAGACAAAAGTAACCTCTGAAGATTGGAGACATCCTGTTGGAAAGGAGAAAAAAAGGGATTTTGCTAAGTGAGGCACCAAAACAATTGATTGGATGTTTTTCTGAAAACGGCAGCAGCACCCACGCACACGCACACACACCCACCTCAAACCTTTCATATTTTTTTTTTATACTAAATCTCAATTTTTAATAGATTTCAGCTGTCGATTTTAACCAAGTACATATAGGGTTTAAGTGGTTAACCCATTAAGACCTGAGGCCGATTCTACAAAATGTCTTCTAAATCCTAACAGTTTTCTGAAAAAACGTATGTTTCTATATCAGTGGTGCTCAAACTTTTTCATGTCAAGGACCCCCAAAATTATATGTATTTGGCCGCAGACCCCCATTTCAAAATATTTTGTTCCAGGGACCCCCAGAAGCAAAGATTTGAGTTGAAAAATGTTGCTTTAAAACAATATAAATATATTAATTTGCACACATTTTCTCAAGCTCGTATATCTGCTATTTTTGAATAGCCAAAGTGTAAAATAATGCTTTTTTAGCTCAAATCTAAAAATGACAGATGCGTTCCAGGTTTAATGGGTTCAATGAAAGACCCAAACAGAGAAACCATCGGCATAATGCTCATTATGGCACCGTGTTCCATGTGTGTGTGTCAATCTTTGCTCCCCACTGGCAAACAGAGCTGCATGGCCAAATGATCCGGTGCTAATTTGGAAGGGATCCGTTCCAGCAGGTATATATACTGTTAGAGAGAGTGGCTCCCCAGGGCTGCAATCGGGGCAGCTCCCACAGCATGGGGGTTAGCCCCTTAGCTTGGTCAAGGTGACAGTGAGCCATGTCTTTCTGCAGGGCTTCTATATAGGACATGAACTGTAGCATTATTATACCATAATGCCCAGGATGGATGGATGGATGGATGGGTGGAATGGAGGAATGGAGGGAATGGAAGGCACAGGAACGCGGAGATTGAAAGAGAGAGGTGTGCATGCGTGCGTGTGTGTGTGTGTTTGTGTGTGTGTGTGTGTGTGTGTGTGTGTGTGTGTGTGTGTGTGTGTGTGTGTGTGTGTGTGTGTGTGTGTGTGTGTGTGCGTGTGTGTGTGTGTGTGTGCGTGCGTGTGTGTGCGTGTGTCCTTCTCAGTAGCAAATCCTGAGGGATTTCTTTGTGGGGAGATAAGATGGGGTTATGGCAGAAGGCTAGCATTGCATCCTTTATGTGTGCACCAATAGTGAGATTTATTTTCTTTTTTTATCCAAACCATGCGCCACACAGCTTCCCTGCTCTCTGAGGGGAGGGGGTTGGGTTGACAGAGCAGTGGCATCTTTTTACAATCTTTACAATCTTTTACAATCTGACATTCCAAACAGAAATTTCATGTCAAGGACCCCCCAAATTAATTTATTGCAATGGCTGTATCGCTATGAAAACACATTATTTTTCAAGGTTTTAAAGAAGGAAAAAAAATACATAAATGTTTTAATAGTGATGTTATACACTACAGAATCATCACTGTCTTTTTTTGCAATTTGTTTTTGCAAAAGTAGCAGATCGACAAGCTCAAAACGTGTCATAATTGGATGACCGGCAGTAGGAGACTCAGTAGGAGACTTTGAGTCTCGTACCGGATACGGAGCGTATCATTGGCTTAGGAATGCGACATAACAAAAAAATCTCCATGAATTCAAGTCTCCATGGGGTGTGTAATCAATAGAAAAATAAGTCATTTTGGGGGTGAACTATCCCTTTAATTGAGTTGAACACATGAAAGTTCATGCAGATGAGTTTGTGTCACGTGCCATTTAAATACAGCTTCATTTACCCATTCACGGTACTCTGCTGAAAGTGCTGTGCACTACACGTATATAGCGTTGAAAACGACTCCCATTCGCCTACCCCACACCCCCCCTTATGATGGGTGTTTTCAGCCGGCTGAGGGAAATATACAACCCTTTAACCCATTAAATCCGGGAACGCATCCGTGTCATTTTAGATTTTTAGCTATAACCATTCTTTTTTATACTTTGGCTATTCAAAAATAGCAGATCTACAAGCTCATAGCGCGGCACCGAGTGCCGCGCTATGAGCTTGTAGATCTTTTGAAAAATCTTGAACATTGGTGACAAATCTTGAACAAAATCTTAAACAAATCTTTGAATATATATATATATTTTTTTTTTAAACATAATTTTTAACTCAAATCTTTGCTTCTGGGGGTCCCTGGAACAACATGTTTTGATGGGTATCAGCGGCCAAAAACATAATCATTTTGGGGGTCCTTGACAAGAAAAAGTTTGAGCACCACTGACACAGCAGCGATAGTTTTTTTCAGAAAAAAAACTTGTTGAGACATTTGACAGTTACAAATGTTCGCTTTAAAAATATATATATTCAAAGATTTGCACCCATTTTTATTTTTTTTTCAAAAATAGCAGATATACAAGCTCATAGCGCGGCACCGAGTGCCAAAAAAAATAGCCAAATACATTTTAAATGACAGAGACGCGTTCCTGGATTGAGCGGGTTAAGCAGGGCACGCCATGCGGTCCTGTCCTCTGATCCATAGCGCCGTGGCATCCGGCCCGGTATGCTCCCTCTCTCGACGCCCTATAAAAGATAATAGAATATAAAACTGTTTTTATATGCGGCGGAAGGAAAAAAAAGCGCAGTGGTGGCTGGGTGCTCACGGCTTTTTCTTCCCTGCGATTGTTTTAAGGCTCATGAATCTCCTAAATCGCCGGCGCCGAGGCGTGACGGAAGGGGGGACATTTACACGTCGTACGTCTCGCCTCATAAGCCCTCCCTCTGCCCGCCGGGCTGGGTGCGGGCCGTGGGCCGCGGCGGTGGTTAACCCATTAAGACCGGGAACGTGTCTGTGTCATTTTTAGATTTCTTTGGCTATTCAAAAATAGCAGATATACAATCTCATAGTGCGGCACAGAGTGCCCCGCTATGAGCTTGTAGATCTGCTATTTTTTGAAAAATCGCGATACATTTGTAACTGAAATCTTTGCCTCTGGGGGTCCCTGGAACTGAATATTTTGATATGGGGCTCGGCGGCCAAATTCATATCATTTTGGGGGTCCTTGACATGAAAAGGTTTGAGAACCACTGATATAGAAACATAAGTCTGTCAGAAACCCGTTTTTCACCCAGTGCCAATGCCTAAGCTTGTAATCCCGGGCGCTACTCTCCCTCTGCCAGCCTGGGGAGAGCCCCGAACTGAGCTCATGCTTCCTTCAATACATGAGGAGTTAGCAGACCGCTTCTTATCACCTGACAGGGGGGAGTTTCCCCGGTAGGACGTAGCGCGTGGAAGGAACACGTTATTCCAACCAGTTCCTTTCCCCTCCATAAGGCGCCCCGGCTGACCAGGGGGAGGCAGTATAGAGACCAGGATTACTGCATGTTTTAGGGGACACGGTTAAAAAAACATGACACATGTAAACTCCACACAGATAGGATTTAGAAGACATTTGTAGATGCTTTCCCGGATTGGATGGGTTATGGTGCTGGGAGAACGTAGCCCGTAGATCACTATTGGATCTCCCCGCTCTAGCGTCACAAAACGGCATCATTTTATCCATTCAGCCTTTAAGTCACCTCGTTTTTAATTTCTCGCCGAACGGCCCATTTGGTTTATAGGGCCTGGTGTGTCTGTGTGTGTGTGTGTGTGTGTGTGTGTGTGTGTGTGTGTGTGTGTGTGTGTGTGTGTGTGTGTGTGTGTGTGTGTTTGTATTACTATACTTGTGAGGACCAAACGTCCCCACAAGTGTAGTAGAATTTGAGGAATAGATGTTGTGAGGACCATTTTACCTGGCCCTCGCAAGAAGAAATGGTTGTTTTATGGTTGAAATCATTTTTCGAAATACGTCGTTTACATATAGTAAAAGATTCAGGTTGGGGTTAGGTTTAGGATTACATATTTAGAGGTTAGTTTTAGGGGGTTGGGGTTAGATTTTCCCCTATTTTATACTTAGTTGTGCGGCGATGTCAAACACCGGAAAATAACCGATCTATAAGCTCACAACGTGTCGCAGCGCGACACGTTGTGAGCTTGTAGATCTGTTATTTTTCGGCTTTAGACTTGCGGTTAAAAATGCTCCACAAAAATCATAAATCAATCATAAAATTGGCTTCCTAAAATGCTGATGTCCTCACAAGTATAGTAATACAAACGTGTGTGTGTGTGTGTGTGTGTGTGTGTGTGTGTGTGTGTGTGTGTGTGTGTGTGTGTGCCAGTTTATGGTTTCTCTGAGCTTGTAGTTCCAAATGGCCTGTAAATCTCATCAAACAGTGGTCTGTGGCTCAAATGCCGAATAAATAATGGTCCTTAATATGAAAAGGGTTGAAAACCACTGCTGTAGGACAGTGGTTCTCAACCTTTTCAGGCCGTGACCCCCCAAAATAATCATAATTGAACTGGGGACCCCCCCACCCTACTAAATCTCTATTTTTGATAGATTTGAGCTGTCGATTTTAACCAAGTATATAAGGTCTAAGTGGTTAAATGAAAGACCCAAACAGAGAAGCCATCGGGGTCATCGGAGTCATCTGGGACCCCATGGAAATCATGTGATTACCCGACCCACAGTTTGAGAACCACTGCTGTAGGACTCGTAAGAAGTCTCAATCCCAACGAAATCCCATTGAAATTCCAATGAAAGCGGGTGTGAGGGTGAATCTGTGTGTGTGTGTGTGTGTGTGTGTGTGTGTGTGTGTGTGTGTGTGTGTGTGTGTGTGTGTTCTCGGCCCCCTTTGGAGCCCAGCCACGGCGACCTCCAGGCGACCCTGAGCCATTTGAAAATATGATTGTGAGGGGCTGAGCGGCTTTGGCCGAGGTGTCTATTACCACTACTGTAATCTGCTGCACCCCGCATCACATTTATTCATCCCACGTCCAGGTTAAGCCCCTCTGCCTGCCTGCAGCACCCATCTACACAAGAGAGAGAGAGAGAGAGAGAGAGAGAGAGAGAGAGAGAGAGAGAGAGAGAGAGAGAGAGAGAGACACAGAGAGAGAGAGAGGCCCCCACAAAGGTGTTACTTATCATTGAAGAATGCACAGAGAGCACTGTTGGAGGTGGGGGTGGGAGAGAGAGAGAGAGGGGGGGGGAGGCTCTATCAAAGGCACAACTGGAAGAATGAGAGATGTAAAAAGAAAAGAGTTTGAATTTTTGAACTAAAGCTATACTTAGACAGTGACAGACTACAATATAAGTGATTTTAAATGATGTGTATTCTTGCAATACCTGTCTTCTAATAAGACTACTAAAAAACTCTGCCCATTTTATATTTCCTAGTTGAAGATGTTTTAATTCAATTCCTTCTTCTTCTTGTTCTTTTACCATAAAACGGTCTTCTTTTTTTACCCTAAGAAAAGATAGAAAAGAGTATGATAAAGCCAGACGGGGAGAGATATGGATAGATAGAGAGAGAGGGGGTAGGGGGAGAGAGAGAGAGAGAGAGAGAGAGAGAGAGAGAGAGAGAGAGAGAGAGCGAGAGAGGGGGGGTGGGGGGGGGGCTCTTCCATTGAGCCTCTGGGTCAGGTGAAGAAATTCATCCTGGAACACAAGGTCTCATTAATGTAGCAGGGATAGATTCCTCCAACACACACACACACACACACACACACACACACACACACACACACACACACACACACACACACACACACACACACACACACACACACACACACACACACACACACACACACACACACACACGCGCGCGCGCACCGATGGAGAGATCTATGTAAACGGCAGAGTAGAGAGAGATTATGTGAATAATGTGATCCAAAGAAAAAGAGAAATTGGGAGGAGGCTGAACGAGATGTAGCAATGTGTAGAGAGAGACAGAGAGACATACAGAGAGAATGTCTGTGTGTCTGCGCACAAACGCACGCACGCACGCACGCACGCACGCGCACACACACACACACACACACACACACACACACACACACACACACACACACACACACACACACACACACACACACACACACACACACACACACACAAACAGGTAATAGACTTGCTATTGAATTGGAGGCACTAGAGTTGGTATTGACACTGACCAAATCAACACCTTCACCCTGAAACTCCCACACAACACACCACACACAGCTATATGCCTGTACACACACACTGCTCTATGGAGGAATAGCTTTGGAAATAAGGGTGGATGGATGAATGGATATGAGAGAGAAAGAGAGAGAGAGAGAGAGAGATGGGGGGGGGCTTATACAAAGTAAAAGAATATAAAACCAGGGGCATGGATCCAGTTCTGAATATGAAGTCATTAAAACGCTGCAGTTCTCATCAATGGCCTAGAATGTGTCGCTATTTCCCCTCCTGGTGGTTGCAGAAGACGTTACATGCCATTAATCTCAATGGGTGTTTGAACGGACTTTACACTTGATTTCATTACCTTAAAAATCATTGTCATAAATACTTTATGCGTTCAGTCGCTAGTTTAAAGTCTTCTTTCAATTACCATGATATGCGTTTTTTTTGTTGTTTTAAATTATGTTCATCTAATAACCTGTTATAGGCGAGGAATGCCCTTAATTCTGAACGTCAGCTGAAAAAGCAGGACGCTGTGGAGAGAGGAGACGAGCTCTGGCATGCAGATGCACTTCCTGATGTAACTCCAGAGATCTCTCTCTCTCTCTCTCTCTCTCTCGAACCCTCTCCCAATGTATCTTTCTCTGTCTCTCTCTTAATGTCTCTCTTTCTCTCCCTTAGGGATAAGAAAACAAATGAAAGAGGTGTATTTGTATTTAGTCTGTTGCCCCGTTTTGGTGCACGCAATGGATGCGTCAGATAACACGGGAATAAACGAAAGCTGATCTTTTCAAAAGCCACCAAACATTAAAATTGTCAAATTTACGTTTGTCATTTGTTGTATGTTAATGTGCAAAGCAACACAAGCCCATCGTCAGCCATTTCATTTAGTAGTGAGTCAAAACTGTTGCTCTTATCATGTGTGGAGTGAGGAATCCGCTTGTATAGTGCCATTTCTTTCTAGTGCAAACCAACCAGTTTGGATGGATTTAATCTTTTGACATTGCTTTGATACTTGCTAGCTGTGCCTCGTTTCAAGATCCTATCTCCCCGTATGAACACGCGGCAGCATCAGATGACTTTTACAATGAGACTTTTGATCACTGACACCCGTTTCAAAAGAAATGTGATGGTGCAACAAAAAAAAGAGAGAGAGAGAGAAAAGAGAAACAGGCAGTGGAAGACCGAGCCAGATGACGCGATAAGAACAGTGGAAGACAGGCTTGGGGGGGCTAGAGGGGCGGGACTGACGGAGAGAGGAGGATGCAATCTGCTATCTGGGTTACAAGTCTGAGACATCTGTCGCGCAAACGGATTGCTTTGATTGGTGGAGGCCCATCTATCTGCGCGGCCTGTCGGCAGATTGTAAATTTATATTCCCCCAAGTCCCATCCTCCATCAGTATACTGCGCCGTGCCCAGGCCAGGCCTGTCAGCCACCACCACACTCATATCTTATTTTAAAAAGTAGCCTCAGCCAAAATGGCAGCCCGGGCAAAACACCAGTCAATAGTTTATTTTGCTGCACTCAATTAGGCTTTGTTCAGACTCCAGGCAAATCCCACTTGTTTCTCAAATCTGATGGGCTGACTGTCCATTGTTATTTGCAAGTAATATGGTCAGATTTGTGTATTCAGTGTGAGTAATGCTTAATTTATACTCTGTTGTACGACAGTCAGTGGTGGGAAAAGTACTCAAATGTTTAACTTAAGTAAAAGTATCAATGCTGCAATGTAGAAGTACTCTGTTACAAATAAAAGTCCGGAATAAAACATTTACTTGAGTAAAAGTACAAAAGTATTGGTATCAAAATGTACTTAAAGTACCAAAAGTAAAAGTACTTAAAATGTTGCATCTTTAGAAATCGTATTTAAATTGCATTTCAAACCACCTAGGAATGTGGTTCAAATCTGATTCACAAAAATCTGTTTCAAATCTGGATAGGTCTGCCAATCTCAACATAGCCTTAACGTTAGCCTCTGTTTTCATTAATCACGCACTGTCTGGAATTGTACAATGTTTCCCTGGGTTGGTTACCTAAGTCTCCAATGATCATTTGTTTTCCACATACCCATAGCCTTCATTCACACCAAGACATTCAGGAAGGGTCAGGGATATGTTCATATTAGGGTTAGGGACATGTTCAGATTCATATTCATATTAATTCATATGCTTAAAGGAGGAGTTCACCCCCAAAAATATGTATTTTCTATCAATTACACACCCCATGAAGCCTTGATTTCATGGATTTATTTTTGTTTTTGTGGCATTCCTAAGACAATAATTTGATGACCGTGTGTATTTCCGGTAGGAGACACAAATAATCTACTTTGTGTCTCCTACCGGATACATTAGCCGGTAGGAGACGGGAATCAAATTATTAGCTTAGGAATATGACAAAAACAAAAAAGAATCCATGGATTCAAGGCTTCATAGGGTAAAGCAGCCAGGGTGTTTACTGCATTTTTTTGGCATCCCCCACAGAGATTTTACGCACCCCCAAACGCAAATCACCAGCACCAAAATTACAAGAATTGAGAATAAAAATATATCCTTGGTACCATGTAAGACGAGCTGTTATTTGCCTATCAACACATAAATAATTAGAAGTGTAGCCAATCATCGGTCCCATGGTTTATGGCATTCTACACCCCTCTCCCTCAAACTCCCCCCTCCAATGTTCTAATACGTTTTGTGTAAGTAAGTGGTCAGCAATAACGTGGAAATGCATAGAATTCTGTCTAATAAGCTAACATGCTGGAGGTTAACCACTTAAGCCCGATTTGATACTTTTTTCTTCTTTTTTTTTAACAGTGAAACTGCAAGCTCACAACATGTCGCTATGTTGTTTTTGCTATTAAAAATTACTTTTGGAAACCGTTGCTAGAAACACTTCATATGAGGGCTTTTTAATTTCTGTTATGTGCCTTGCTGGCAAAGCCTTTTTTTGTCCACCTAAACAGAACAAATAACAGTTTGTGTGGCGAGGCGAGCAGAATGGAATGAGTCAGATTCATTATCATCCATGCTGTCGCGCGTATTCGCCGTTTTGGTCTTTTACTCTCACTCTCTTTCACAGTCAGGTGGTGAAATTAGCCTCAACAATTTTCACATGTTGCAATAGGGACAATGACAAGGAGATTAGAGTAGCTTGATGATGATTTGTGGAATGTTCACTCACATAAAAGAACCCCCCCCCCCCCCCCCCACACACACACACACACACACACACACACACACACACACACACACACACACACACACACACACACACACACACACACACACACACACACACACACACACACAGGGACTATCTCACTCCATCACAGTATAGGAAGCAGATTAAACCATTGTGTTTTGGGGCGGATCAACGCCATTGCTATTAGCGGCAATTTAGCGTGACCTATTCGCTTGGGCACCCGCCGTCATGGGCCACAGCGGTGTAATCTGTGACGGGGCTGGCCTCCCTGTCCGGTCCTCCCCCGGCCGGCCGCTTATCATCAGATTGGGATTAATAGAAACATCTTCTGTAATTACAGATCTGCCGTGTTGTAGTGCCGGGTGCCGTCAATTATTTTAATGTGTGCCAAACCATTAATCGGCTAATAAAGCCCTCAGCAGCGTCGTAAAATAAAACACAGAAGTCAACCATTGATTTTCATGGGGTTTAGACTCAGCGTTTTATCTCCTTTCTCCGCTCCGGCTGACCGCTGAGGTTATTGATCTTCATAAAGGCAGTATTTTGTCGCTGGGCGAGAACCGGAGGAGACAGTAATGAAAGGTTTTTAACCCGCGTGTTCAGGCGGACGCTTGGCGGCAAGCGATGTGCTGCCAGGTGCTACACACAGCAGATTCTCAGCCCGAAGAGATCGATAGGGATACATCTCTGTCTGATTACCGAGTCATGCTGGTGGAGATGGCACCGTCGGGATGTGTGTGTGCGTGCGTGTGTGCGTGTGTGTGCGTGTGTGCGTGTGTGTGTGTGTGTGTGTGTGTGTGTGTGCGTGTGTGCGTGCGTATATAGATGATCGTTTGATGTCAGATTCCACCATACAAAGCGAAAAGAAAATTCTGAACCCAGACTTGACATAGCTTCTCAGAAAAGACGAATAAAAAGACAGATGATCCCCCCTCTTACAGCTTCACACCGAGCTAAATCTTCCGCTGGAACTGGATACCAGCTTTGTGCCCAATTTATGCTCCGTAGTATGAAAGAAATAGCAGATCTATAAACTCATAGTGGGTCACATCTGCGATGTGTTGTGGGCCCCCACCCCCGCCACACCAAAGGATTGAGAAGAAAAAAAAACACTCAGCCATGCTGTTTTTAGAGTCTGTCCATGATCCCCAAAGCAGACATAACCATAGTAAATGAGCTATTCTATATCTGTCTGTGGGTACATGCTGCACCAGATGCTATAGTTAATGGCACACCTAAGCTCCCATCGTGATGGCTCCACTGAAACCCAAGTGGAAATTTCCACTGCCAGCCTGCCATGCATGCAGTCCAGCTAGCCTATACCCCCCCTCCCTCTCCGCTGTCTCCTCTCCCAGCCACCACTGTCCAGTGCTGGGAGAGGCCTGCAGGGGATAGTCCAGACAGGATATTAATGGGACTCTCCAGCAGTTAGAAGGCCTGGCACAGCTCCGTTTCACTGTCACCTTGCCTTTGGAGGACGAGGAAAAATGTGCAAAGCTTATTAGCCGAACGGAGCCCTTTTCCCCCGCCTTTTTTTCCTCCCTGCATCTTCGGTTTGTGTCTTACACACACACACACGCGCACGCGCACGCGCACGCGCACGCACACGCACACACACAATCACCTCGACCCATGCACACACACCCACACACGGACTGACATCTCCCACCTAATCAAGTAGCGGATTATCTTGTCCTGATAAATTGGAGCTTCGAGTGCTTCAAAAGGTCCCGCTCCACCCCACCACCTCGAGTCCCGACAAGCCGCTGGGGAGTTGGTGGGGGAGAGAGAACATCGCCTCGTAATGATTTGTGGCAAAGCGGACAAATGTTTTGGGGGGGAGGGCCTCTTTCGGCAGGGGGGAGGGGTGTGGGGGGGGGGGGGGGGGCATGATGAATTTACCGCTCGCTGACAAAACCACAACCCCCCCCCCCCCCCCCCCCACACACACGCACGGCTCGAATGCAAACGAAGCGGGGAGCCGCAGCAAACGGAAGGACACGTCGCCCACTTAAGCCTCGATCCTTTCCCTTCAATTCGTACAGTTGTCTTAAATCATTTAGAGTGGGGAAATATTAAGCATCGACCCAACGTACTGAGCCTTCTGTGGTTTAAACAGCGCCCGTACACTGTTACTCAAGCTTTAGTGGTCAACTAATTGAACTGAAGGGCCCTCCTGGTTGTTCCGAAAACTCGCCTCATTACTTTATGGGCGATCAGGCTTTTGCGGCTCGGGCACCTATAGGCTTTGGAAAGCCCTAATGAGGATCTAGGGCCAGCAAAAGCAGTGGCATTTTTAAATCACCTCTGAAAATCTGCTTTTATGTCAGCTTTCTCTTAGTGTATTTTGCCTCTCATGCCAGTTTTAAGTTGTTTTTATTTCTCTGCTGCCAGAGTATATACATTAATAAACTCACCCTTGCCAGCGATTTTTGTGTTTTATAACCTTTTTCAAGTAGTCACAGAATATTTATCTCCAGTATGATCGATCCCCTGATGGTTGATAATCACTGAGGGTTTCACTGTGTTGTTTCACAAATGTCAACGAGGTCATCGTGACCTCCATTGACATTTGTTGTCTGCCTTTGAAAAAAAATGCCGTGTCTTGACAAAAATACATAGTAAAAAAAAAAGTACACAGGAGCCGAGATACAGCATTTTTTAGTAATAAGTTAACCAGGAAGTGAATGGAGCAGCAAATCTTCCGCGTCCATGGCCATGTGGACCAAGTACCAATTGACTCGAAAACGCGTCCATGGCAGTAAAAGAGAATATAGTTTTAATTATGTCTTCTTCTCGTTTTCTTCTTCTGTACTTCTTCTTCCTCTAAGTCTTTATGGTTATATTGCTGCTCTTTTTTTTTACCTTGTCATGTAAAGCACTTTTAGCCTTGTTTGGAAGAGTGCTATACAAATAAATTCATTGCCGTTATCATAAATGAAAACACTCATCGTACACAAAGTTGTGTTGTGCTTCGTCTGACACTCTGAACTAACAGGATGCCCTCCCAGATATTCTCAGGTGTGAAATGTATTGACACTATTATTCACTCTCTGATAGAACGACCTTCACTTTTCAGAACGTTGCAAATCATCGCTGTAGGGTGGAAACCTTGTATATGTCCAAAGGCGTTACTTTTCAGGAAATGTAAGCGAAAAAAAAGGAAAGAACATGTGTTCCAATTGACTCAATATTTCAAAATGTTCCAAAACTGAAGAAAATAGGCAATCCACAAACCTACCCAAGATAAGTCACATCAAGTTTGCAGACCGTCTGTTTTCGGTATTCGGTATATTTTTGCGTTACACTATCGTATGACGAAGCAGAAAAAACGTTGAAATTCATGTTCTATGGAGATAATAGGTTTCTGCCCAACAGCAACAAAGTTATCTTAACAGGGTAATCAGAATAAGATGCTATCACATCATCACATCATCACATCATATTCTATCACATCATACGACATGAATGATGGGCTAAGCTTGAACGTATAGGGACAGAGGGACAGGGGCATAACAGACCAGTGGTGTAAAGTAACTAAGTACATTTACTCAAGTACTGTACTTAAGTATAGTTTTGATGTATTTTTATACTTTACTTGAGTATTTTCATTTTTCAGTAATTTTACTTCTACTCCACTACATCTCAGAGGCAAATATAGTACTCTTACTCCACTACACTTATGTGACAACTTTATTTACTACTTACTTTTCAGATATAAATTATGATATTATGAAGCATACATTAACCACTTCAGCCCTATTTTATACCTAAGCTATTTGAAAATAGCCGATCTACAAGCTCACAACGCGTCGCGAACACAGGCCTTTTTAATTGTAACAGAGTATTTCTACATTGCAGTATTGATACTTTTACTTAAGTAAAACATGCAAGTACTTTTTCCACCGCTGTAACAGACCAACATGTCACATAAAGCCTGCACGTGCACCAGGGCATAGGAATACAGTACAGACCCTCATCTGGATTCAGCCAGTGCTACGGTTGTGGCTGAGGCCATCAATTATTAGACCACCAAGGCCATCAGTTAATAATTTAGATTTAGATTAAAATGTTCACTGCTTCTGGTGAGTGTCAGGCTTTGCTTCCCAAATGATATAGCATCAGAGGGAGGAGGAGCCCCATGCTTTCATGACGAGAAGACTTTTAACCACTTTCAACCTGGCGTCCCTATATTGTCATTATGTTGACAATGTATGTCATTGTGTGAAATGTTGTGAGCTTGCAGATTTGCACAATTTGTGATTTATTTAAAAACAAAATAGGGCTTAAAGGAGTAGTTCAACCCAAAAATGACTTATTTTCTATCAATTACACACCCCATGAAGCATTGAATTCATGGAGATTTTTGTGTTTCTATCGCATTTCCAAGCCAATAACTTGACAATCGGCGGTCTCTCTGGTAGGAGACTCAAAGAGTCTCCTTTGTGTCTCCTACCGGATACATTAGCATCTTTATTATTATCATCAAATTATTTGCTCAGGAATGTGACAAAAACAGAAACATCTCCATGAATTCAATGGGTTAGGTGTGTAATTGATAGAAAAGAAGTCATTTGGGTGAACTACTCCTTTAAGTGGTTAAACACTGTCCCTTGTCTCAGCTGTGTTATGTCATGTTACTGCTCACCACAACTGACCCATCTTCATAACCGTTTTTGTCTCCCCCCCCTCTCCATGGACCCATCCTCCCTTTCTCCGACCCCTCTCTCCCCTTCCCCGCAGGAGAACCCGTACATGTGCAACAACGAGTGCGACGCCGCCACCGAGGAGCTGGCCCACCCGCCGGAGCTGATGTTCGACTTCGAGGGCCGGAACCCCACCACCTTCTGGCAGTCGTCGTCCTGGAAGAAGTACCCCAGGCCGCTGCTCGTCAACATCACGCTGTCCTGGGACAAGACCATCGAGCTGACGGACGACATCGTGCTGACCTTCGAGTCGGGCCGGCCCGAGCAGATGGTCCTGGAGAAGTCGCTGGACTACGGGCGCACCTGGCAGCCGTACCAGTTCTACGCCACCGACTGCCTGGACGCCTTCACCATGGAGCCCAAGACGGCGCAGGACCTGACGCAGCACACGCTCCTGGACATCATCTGCACCGAGGAGTACTCACGGGGCTACGTGTGGAAGTACGACAAGACGGTGCGCTTCGAGATCAAGGACCGCTTCGCGCTGTTCGCCGGCCCGCGGCTCCACAACATGGCGTCGCTCTACGGCCAGCTGGACACCACCAAGAACCTGAGGGACTTCTTCACCATCACCGACCTGCGGGTCAGGCTGCTGCGGCCGGCCACGGGCGCCACCATGGTGGACGAGAACAACCTGTCCCGGTACTTCTACGCCATCTCTGACATCAAAGTGCAGGGCAGGTGAGAGATGGAGAGATCCACAAAACTTTATTTTATTTACTGTGACTATTTACTTTAATGTTTATTTTAAGCTGATGCAATGCAAGTAAAGCTGATGACTTTGTGACGTAGACTCCATGTGACCAATAGGTTTGGTAAAAATGTAATCTAATGTAATTTTTGAAAAACACATTAGAATCATGAAACCTTGTATCTCCATATTTGAACTTTTAAGATTCTTTTGTAAATAATTCCCTATACTTCATCATTATGTTTCACACAAAAGTAGTTCACAACACGTGGCATCGTGACAGATTGTGAGCTTATAGATCGGCTGTTGCCGCAATTTTTCAAAAAGAAAACAAGTATCATTTTTGACGCTTTTTGAAAAATGATCAAAATCTCACATTGACTACATGACTGCTTTTGACATACAAGGTTTCCACCCAACAGCGACAATTTGTAACACCACATGTGATCAATAACATTACCCTCAACCAAAGATACATCTATTACACAGACATTATCCTAGGATGTTGCTGAAATAACGGATAATAGTCGCACACTGCTAAAAGCGTGCATACATTAACGGTGGGGAGTGTTTTGAAACCGTATAAGCTCAGTGTGCAATTGCCATAATGGTGAAACTGCATTATTGGCGTCGAAGGTGTTCTGGAAGGAATTCGCAAGGGTGTGAAAATGCTCCCACCGTGACGTGACATGTTAAAGAAATACTTTAGGAAATGCAGACTGTTTACCTAAGTCTAATGACCGATACCTGGCGATACAGCTAACCGTGCCACTTCAGAGGACCGATAATGAAGAGAAAAGAATTTAAACCGTTACCACTCTTTCCAATTAGGCTAGCGAGATCTGTAATGATGTGCACAGCTCACCAGTCGTCAGCAGCACGTCTTAATTAACCAAGTTGCTTAGGGCATGCTTGCAGCACTCCATTTCCGAGGCCAAATCCACTCAGCTGTCTGTTAGCCTGTGGAAGACATTAAAAGGTAGCATCTCCGTCATCAGGTCAGCGCGCGTTCTAATTAGCGGTTGATGTACGCCGTCCCTAGAGGCTCATACAACATGAGCGCAAGACGTGAAACACGAGACGGTGTTATCCTGTTAGCAGAAACACGGCAAACAAAATGTCTCGCCCTCGCCCTTTGCTTATGCAACAACAAGAGTCACTGGGGCATAAACTTAAGTGGAATGGTTTTACACCATGTGATTTTCCAATTTAGCAGCCGCGAATGTGCTCGTATAGGGGTGAGTTTAATTACTGTTGTTTTTCTCTTCACACATGGTCACACAGCACAGTGGTGCAAAGTGACAGAGAGTCACTGCAATTCGAAGATACAGTATTGAGAACAGTTGGATGTTGGCAGCTATAGTCTGGCTGATGTGATGTGGTTAGATACACATAAATAGAGATTTGTTTTCCCCCCCCCATCTTTGACCCTGACCATTGTGGCCGTGCTTTATACAAGGACTGAAATATTTAACATGTGCTCAATTAATATATTCATGTAATATATATGTATTCCAATGCTGTCATATTCTGACTGCGAGGGGCACCATCAGTAATAATTATGCCTTAACAGAGGAAGCTATCGCTGTGTTGAACCTAATCAGAAATGTACAACATGATAGTTTAGTTGTGTGTTTTCCCTGTAACGATAGACCATTATTTAAATCAATATATGAATATTGTAAAAACCCTGAGAGCAACCCTGACTGATCCCCTAGTTTGCCTGAACTTCTGTAATATCCAACTAAACATCATTGCTCTAACGCACGTGGCCAGGTACCCTTGAGTGTGCAAGGAGCTATGATAATGAACGCCTCGGCTCACAAATAGAATTTTTGACTTTTCCTCGTGACTGAGAAGGTCACTCGGCAAAAAACACCTGGAGGGAATTTGCACAAACACAAAGGGAGCCGGACCGAGCGTCCATTCAAGACCCGCGCCGATTATTTATTCTATCTGTCTAATCATGACTGAGCCCATACATCCCCGCGGGGCCGTAGATTTGAGCGATGAGCCGGGGCCCCGGCGAGGAACCTGCGGTCGTTTGCCAGCCCGTTGATTTTTTGAGTGACGCACGCCTGAGAAATGTTTCCCCCACACTGTTTACCAAAGGTAACGCACAATTCAGCCCATAATGAGACCCACTTTGCATGGAGAGGTTTCACACTACACCCACCATCCCCCCACCCACCCGGCCCGTCCCACGGGTGCGCGCTGTCGCTCGGCTCGCTTTCTGCTGGGCGTGTGTCGTGTAAAGCGAGACATAAGCTCCTTAACCCCCCGGACTACAGCTTTCTTGTGAGACTCGCCGGGAGTGATTTCGCGGGGGCAGCCGGGTTCCCGAAAGCTGGCATATTTCACTGCCGCTGCATGGTCTCCGCCGCCATCCGCTTAGATCAGGAGCACGAGGGAGGGAGGGAGGGGAGGACAGAGCTCTCAGCTTTTCTCCTCTTCGCCACAACAGTGAAAAACAAAGGGAATGAGCCTCAGCTCTGCTCCAAAGTAGGTCAGACAGATAGACAGACAGACAGACAGACGGACAGACGGACAGACGGACAGACGGACAGATGGACAGAGAAAGGGAGAGAGAGAGAGAAGTAAAACAAGGTAGTGGAAAGGAGACAGACAGAAATGAGAACACGTTTTACAGAAGTAGAACCCTCATCCTTCTACACCAGCGGTTCTTAAACTTTTTTCATGTCAAGGACCCCCAAATTAATATTTATTTGGCCTGAAAATACTTTGTACCAAGGACCCGTACACAAGGTTGTGTTGTTGTAATGTTTCCAAATATAAAAAAAAAAAATCCAAGATGCATTTCTTTTTTAATAGCTGATCTACAAGGTCACTATGGCTATTTTCAAATAGCCATAGTGACCATAATATAAGGTTAAAGTGGTAAAACTGATTTTGATGCTATATTAGCCCCTCAAGGAGCCCCCGGGGGTCCGCGGACCCCACTTTGTGATCCACAACTCTAAACGACACCTGAAGTTGTAGCAGTGATATTGAGGTGTGCATGGTGCTTTTCCGGTACATTTAATTACCGGCAGGAACAACGAGAACAAAGATTTGCGGGGAGGGTGTGAGGAGTGAAAATAAGATAAGTGGGGGTTGGGGGGGTGTTGTTGTAACCAACAAAGATTAATTTGTACAGTAAGCCTGTGCCATTTTATTGTATCAGCAGTATAATGTGCGGCGTGGAGAGAGAGAGAGAAGGAGAGAGAGAGAGAGAGAGAGGGGGGGGGGGGGAGAAAGAGAGAGCATTTTCTAATTATCCACTGTCTGACTTTGGCATGAAAAAGTCTGCCTCTCGCGTCTTTTCTTCTTTTTTTTGGGATACATTTACCGTAACTACGGCCTGCAATTTTGCAACCTCCTCCCGTCTCTCTTCCCTCCTTCCTGCTGCCCCCCCCCTTCCACCACCACCACCACCACCAGCAGCTGTGATCAATACAGTGTAATTAAAGCTGGAGAAGGCTGGGGCTCCTAAAGGATCTCTCTCACTCCGTGTTTCGTTCTCTTTCACGTCTCCGTCGCTCTCCCTTTACCTCCACGAACCCCTCTGTCTCTCTTAGTCTGTGTGCGTGTCTCAGTCTGAAGGGGCAGCGCTTTCCCCTGTCCTGAATTATAAATGGAGACAAAGTTCCAAACCATTCCCCAACAGACACTCCTGGGATAAACACCAACCCCCCCATGCTGTTTCCATAACACATACTGAAGCACACCGACCGACCGACCTTCAGACCAAGCATTATAGGGGCAACTCTCACCGGACAAAACATTTCCAACGGTTGGCTCTTTGGTCCCACACCTTAAAGGGATAGTTCACCCCCAAAATGACTATGTTTCTATCGATTAGTCACAGCATGGAGACTTTTTTTTGGGTTTCTTTCGCAGTCCTAAACCAATCATTTGACGACCGGCAGCGGTTATGGTAGGAGACACAAAGAGTCTCCTTTGTGTCTCATACCGGAACCGCTGCCTACCGGTCCGCTGGTCATCAAATTATTAGCTTAGGAATATGACAAAAACAAAAAAATATCCATGAGTCTCCATGGGGTGACTAATCGATAGAAAAAAGTATGTTTTGGGGTAAACTATCTCTTTAACCACTTTTTACAATAACCACCCTATTGCATACATGCCCAAAATAGGGATTCTAGGTTGAAAGTGGTTCATTTTGTTGGTGATAGGTGCATCAGAAAAGACAACGAAGAAAGACAAGAAGCCTTTGAAATGTGAAAATTGTGCATTGGAATGTTTGACTGCATGCTAAATGGATCCGTATATTCTTTGCTTTTCATGCATCGATTGCTTATTAACAGGAACCCTAGCGTCTCTATTCTGGGGCGAGCAATTTTCGCTCACAACACGTTGCGTCGTGATGCGTTGTGAGCTTGAACGTTCAATTATACCATCACATGCTGTACTTTATTCTTTGTTGTTGATGTTGCTGTTGCTGATGATACCTTAATTACCAATGTGGAAATTGCATCAAAGCATGTATAAAATGGTGGCAGCTTTCAAATCTCTGCCCATTCTCTACACAGCAAAATGTAGCGTTCATTTAAAACTGACAGTGTGACAAACAATGGACCTCACTTGCTGTGTAGCTATTCATGCAAAAATATTTCTCGATATCCCTGTTGGTGTGAGGAATCACAGCTTGCGTCTACCATGTTTGCCTTTGGCCACTATGGAAAAAAAGGAATAAAATGCTAGATAGCGGAAGAAAAGTTGTTTTTACCAATTTGCCTTCATGCCTGTGGGAGTTGTGATTCAATTTCCCAAGCAGACATGTGCCGCGGGGCATTATCAGCGAAGGTCAGAAAGGAGCTGGAGGGTTCACAGTCACTTGGACTGCGCGGAGAGACAGGTAATTCACTTGAAGGGGTGGAATTGGTTATTAGACGTGCAACCTTTTCTGGTCTACAATCCCTCGGCCTAGTAAAAAGTCATGTTGTTATGTGTCTCATGTGGCCTTGAGCCACACATGGCACACTGAAATCCAGGACCCTCAGCAACAGCACATTTCTTAATCAAAGGCCCGGCTTTACTTCTCTGTTGAGCTTCCAGAGCATAAAACATTCTGCTCGGGAATGAAAGCCATAGTGAAGAGTTTGTATAACATATCTCCTTTTTTACCTGTTTGGTGAGATACCTTTCAGCAAATAACCTATTTGACAATTTTGTGCTAAGCTAGCTTACACTATCCATTAATGGACACTGTCAGCTGTATACTGTGTATGAGGAAGCTTTAGCATGATGAATGTGACAACATGAAACAATGAATAGCATACAGTGTTGTTGCACGAACAAACTTAATCAAATTAATCAGTCATTATTGTGGAGACAACTGGCTCTTAAAACCATAAGAGAAATAATTGTGCTCTTCTTGTGCTGTGTAGCCACCAACTCCTATGCTAGAAGTCACTACAACACCTCTTCTGTATACTTTCACATGTGTTCTCATATTGCTGCAAACAAACATTTGTGTTTTAGACCTTTGCGCTATAGCTTAACGAGCTAATATCCATAGCTGTGAAAAGAGACTTCCAATTGAAATTCACAGAAACTGTAAAAGAGTCGACACTTTTATTGATCTGACAGCGTATACGCGGTCATGCCATCGACGCATTCTAATTGCCATGTAGTCCGGTGGTCATGTACTATATGGATACAACTGTTTCAACTACAGATCAGCAATTTGGTGAGTGATGGCTCCATCGGATCTCCCCTAAGGGAGGAACAAACAAGGAGTCAATCTGCTGTTTTCCCCCCTCCCTCCCTCTCTCTCTCTCTCTCTCTCTCTCTCTCTCTCTACTCTCTCTCTGTCTCTCTCTCCCTCCCGTCTCAGCGCTTGGCTTGCTCTTAGGTCTGCCCGTTGTCGACAGATAATCCATTTGTGCTAATTTCATGTTTCTTCCTGCCCACTCCCCGTTGAATAAGTCATTCTACCTGTCTACAGTCCTTAGTTTCTCTCTCTCTCTCTCTCTCTCTCTCTCTCTCTCTCTCTCTCTCTCTCTCTCTCTCTCTCTCTCTCTCTCTCTCTCTCTCTCTGCCACCATAAGCATCTATTTACCTTGTGCTGCGCTCTGCATTTCAGGCTTTTTTAGCATCAGCAGTTTGCGGTAGTCACTGTATGCTTGGAGGCCATGTCTGTGGGAGAGGCTATCAGTCCAGATGATGCAGACTAACTAGAAGCCATAACTATGCCACATAATGAGGCATATAATGGTTGCGCCCCCGTGGTAATAAAATCCCCCACGAGCGTGTTCATTTGTTTGCTTGTTTCATAGAAAAACACAGCTTTTGAGCTTGGTGCCGAATGCACTGCAATCATATTTAGCATGACCTCAAAGAAGAGTGTGTGTGTGTGTGTGTGTGTGTGTGTGTGTGTGTGTGTGTGTGTGTGTGTGTGTGTGTGTGTGTGTGTGTGTGTGTGTGTGTGTGTGCGTGTGTGTGTGTGTGTGTGCGTGTGCGTGTGCGTGTGTGTGTGTGTGTGTGTGAAAGAACCTGGAAGAGTTAGACATTTGTACAAATAGAGACATAAGGCAGTATTTGATGCAAAGTGTGAAATCCACACCATGTGGACTCAAACCTCCGTTATACAAGGGATAATTGACCATTAGTGAGAAATAAACCCCTTCAGGGTGATAAAGACCCCTCCGCGAAAGGGGTTTATTTCTCAATTATGACCGG
Organism: Gymnoscopelus microlampas; assembly: GCF_963454915.1. Taxonomy (NCBI): domain Eukaryota; kingdom Metazoa; phylum Chordata; class Actinopteri; order Myctophiformes; family Myctophidae; genus Gymnoscopelus; species Gymnoscopelus microlampas. The sequence continues at coordinate 22,133,025 of NC_139959.1, forward strand.
CTCCCCGTCAATTATCCCGCTTATTACACGGCTACTTAATAAGGAAATGTATCAATTGACCCAAAAGTAACATTAAAATGATTTGATTGATTCTAAAATGACTTCATTGCTTAAGGTAGCCTAATGAAAGTGTTAAAAAAGAAGTTTCTTTTAACACTCAGTCTTTCATCTACATTTCATGGATTTTCTGAAACACATTTTGACAGATGTTTGGGGGAAAATGTGAAATGGCCTGTTCAGACAACAGACATTCGCTCAACCTCAGATCAAATGCCTGCCTGTCGTACCCACTACTAAATCTGAGGCAGGGAAAAAAAACTTGCGTTTTTTGGGCCCTGGTCGTGGAACGATCTACAGACCAGATTAAAATTGGCTTCACTGATCCCTCTAGTGTCTTTTAAGAGGATTGCCATGGGCACACTCTCCAGCCATTGCTCCTGCTTTGACGAGTAGCAAATGCTGCGATCTTAGTCTTATATTAGTTTATTAGTTTTATGACGTATTGTTGTTATTAGCCTTTTAATAGTCTGTATTTGGTGCTATTGGTAGTAGGTCTTTGGTATTATGGATGTCATGTTTCGTCTTTGTTTTGTTATGTCCTGTATTGTCGTTACTAGCAGAGCTGTGTAACATTTTATTTGCCTCTTCTCTTGGCCAGTGCACACTTGTAAAAGAGACACTAGTCTCAATGTGATTTCTCTGGTTAAATAAAGGTTAAATAAAATAAAAAAAACATTTCTCATTTTCCCCCAAACATCTGTCAAAATGTTTTTTTTTATTGTATGTGTTTTTAATTTATTTTTTACACTTTTTGACTACAGGGCTTAACCCACTAAAACCGGGAAAGCATCTGTGTCATTTTTGAACATTTTGGAAAAATCGTGAAAGTGTGAATAATTTTGCATTTTTAACACAAATCTTCTCTTCTGGGGGTCCCTGGCCCAAAACCTTTTCAGATGAGGGGTCTGCAGCCAGATATATATATATATCAATTTGGGGGTCCTTGGCTCAAAAAAGTTTGAGAACTACTGATTTACTGTAGAAGGCATTAGAGAATTGGCCTCAGGTTAAGTGGATAATTTAATGTGAAAACTGCTGATTTCAAAGACATTGAGTCCACATGGTCGACACGGTCCACATTCCAGATCAAAAAGTCAAATAATTGACATTTTTCTGGCTCTGGATCAACGTCGAATCCTGACGAGTTTGCCCGTGTGAGACATCGAAATTACATTTTGATGTCAACTACAGTATTGATGTATTTCTGGCTCGGTCCAGGTTGCACGGATGATTAATGCGAAGGGGGAACTGGTGGTCTGATCATCGAAGTGAACCAAGGCAGTGAGTACGGGGCATGTGGGCATAGATTTTGGAGGCTGTTATAAACCCAATGCATTCTGCCTCCATTCATCTTAAGTATCAACAAAACAGTATTTCCATAACCGATTTTTAGCCCAGGCAACAGTTTAAAGCACAGAAAGAAGTTGGAATAGGCTGCTTCAGTATGCCAGGTGTGACTGCAACACTCCAGAGGGGGAGCACTGGAGGTGGAGCTGTCTAAAATGTGACAGAGCTCAGATCCCCGACCTGAATCCATCCACTGCCACCCCCACCCGCAAGCCCCCCGAAGTCTGTCTACTCCCCCCAAATCACAAGTCCGGTCACATGCCCTCTCACTTCAAAGTGTGCATTCAAATCTTGCATTTCATTGCTGTGAGGCACCTTGTATCTCCAATATTTCATCCTTCTTTTTAATAGTTTTTCATAAAGTAATGGCCTGTTTTATTCTTCGTCGTATGACAGTGTTGTGTGAAAGTATAGCGAAAATAGCCAATCTACAAGTTCACACCCGGTCGCATTGCGACACAGCTTGTAGGTCAGCTATTTTCACTTTTACAAAAAACATCTCAAATTCTTTTGCACATTTTCAGCTTAATATGACATTGAAAGTGGTTAAGTCTGTCGGTGGGTTTTTAAAATACTGTAACCAAAAGTATTATCAAGAGCTTGTGACAGAATTATAACTATAATCGTTGTGCTCTTGGCTAAAAGATAGAAATAATTCTCCTCACACAAAGGAACTCAACAGCAGATAAACGTAGCAGCTGCTAGTATAGGGATGTGTGAGGACAGAGGGGAGGTAAGAAAGCAAAAAGGAAAACCTTAGCAGCAATGAACCATGGGGGAATGTTCAAGAACTGAGCGGGGGAGGGGTAACTTAGCTTCAGATCAATAGAATGTGCAGTAAGGAACAGTATAATACATACATGGCAACTGGTGGCCCGGGGGCCACCTTCACTTATTAGGTTAATATACGGTTAATATGCGGAATACTGACATATTCCAAACATGCAAACATGACCCGCTTGAATTACTTCAGTCTATATTATAGTACTGTAGCTTAATGACTATATAGTATTACAATTATATTGTCTTTTTTATGTCCAATGTATTTTTATTTAAGTTCATGATGTTAGTATAACTAAATGCATTTGAAATAAAATAAAAATTGTACTTTTCAGGATTCAAATTCAAAAATAGCAAAAATAGCAGATCTACAAGCTCAAAACGTGTCGCGCTTCCCGCAGGGGACGCTGTGGGCGCTGGTGGTGTGTTCTCTCCTCCGCGTCATCAGTGCCCATACCCTAAGTGGGGTTGGCGAAAGGGCCTTTCTGTGTGGAGTTTGCATGTTCTCCCCGTGTCTCCAAGGGTAGGTACCCTCACAAAAACATGCAGTAATCCTGGTCACTATACTGCCAGCCGGGGTGCCTGATGGAGGGGAAGGGAACTGGTTGGAATAACGTGTTCCTTCCACGCGATACGTCCAACCAGGGAAACTCTCCCCTGTCAGGTGACAAGAAGGTCAGTTGGCTCTCATGCATTGAAGGAGGCATGAGCTCGGCCCTGGCCTCCCTAGGTTGGCAGAGGGAAGGTAGTGCCCAGGATTACATAGACAATTGGCACTGGGTGTAAAAAATAGGGTTACAAAATCGTGGGAAAAAATTTAGTAAAAAAAAAAAAACGGAGATAAGAGGTGTCTGCCCGACAGTATATGTGGCCCTCTGCAGTGATTGTGGAAATATGGTGGCCCTCACCATCATCAAAGTTGCCCACCCTAGGTATAATACATCTAACGTATATTCATATAGCTGGCATGTACAGTACATGTAAGTGGTTTGCAAACCACTGAACTAAATCCACACATACTGTGACGATTCCTTCTTCCTGTCGCCCTCCAGCCTCAACGGTTATTTAAAAAAGTCTGAACAAGACCCCGCAACTGCCCCCAAACTCTACCCCCCATCTGCCCCTCGCATGCAGATACCCACCCATTCACTCAGTTTGTTGGAATGGTTTCCCTTCTCTAAGCTCTCTCTCTCTCCTCCCCCCCTGCCTCCCCCTGTGTGCACAATAATGAAGAATTTGTTTTCCCCACCAGTCTACAAATAAAAACCACCGCCGGCAGTTTACCTCGGGTGAATTTGCTATTCACCAGCGTTTAGTCACGTGCAAAAGGCGTAGTAGCGGCGGTGTATCTGGCCAAGGTGGCTTTATAATAGCCAATCTTGCATCCGCCGTTCTCCTTCTCCAACTAATTGGATATTCCCAGCTGCTGAAACCTCCCCGAGCAATACACCTGTGAACCATGAAGGTAAAGGAAAAAAGACAAGGAAAAAGAATAAGGGGGTGAAGGGGGGGCGTGCAAGTGTGAAGGGTGTGTGTGTGTGTGTGTGTGGGTGGGTGGGTTTTGTATGTGTGTGTGTGTGTGTGTGTGTGTGTATGTATGTGGGGAGGAGCAGCATAGCAGGTCTTTTGGTTTGGCAGCTGCAAGTGTGTAAAGCCGAATTTATGCGCTGTTGCGAGGCGGTGTTGTGCATGGAAGACAGCAGACCTGCAAGCTCACAATGTGTCGCATCCGCGACGCCTTGTGAGCTTGTAGGTCGGCTATTTCCCAGTGCGCACCACCGTCGTGCGACAAAGTATGAACCGGGGGTGTCATACTGTATCTAGTGGCCGCAGCTGGCAGTTTCAGAGTTATCTGCATACGGCTGCCGGCGACATTGGACTGCCGTGTGTCTTGTGTCCTCTGCGGGGACGGACGCGGCGCTGCCTGTTCCTGCGTGACGGCACGCAAACATGCCACATGGCGCTACGCTCCCTGCCAATCAAGGCTCAGTTCAGATGGTTAATGAGCTCTCATTAAGGAGCCCGGCTCGTTTCCTTCTGTTTTCCTCTCCGTTGGTCTTGTCATATAGTGCAGCAGCTCGGGCACTTAATTGTTGCTCGTTTCTTGTGAAGGAGACGGCAGATTTGGGGAAGGATAGTTACGTTTTTTTGCCACAGTGCAGTGTGCTGCTTGACCCTGTGATGGGATTGGTGGCAGAGAGTGTAAAAATATAATACATTGAAGCTATAATATTGTTTTTGAACCCTCCAAGGTGTGGACAATTTGGGTGTTTTAATCACTTATAGCCTACTTCTTTGGCCCCTATTTTTTTCCCCCTCTACACCAAATCTCTCGGCCGAAAATAGCCAATATACAAGCGTCACAACTTTCCACGTTGTGAGCTTGAAGATCTGCTATTTTTGCAGAATGTTCGCCCGTTATGACATGCCCAGAATAGGAGTGCTAAGGTGCAAGTGGTTAATTCCCCAGAAAAGGTATAATGCCTTTTCTGTTACATAGATCGAGACTATTTGAGAGACTTTGCAGAAAAAGTAGTGTCAATAAAGAAAGAGAAATATCAACATTACTACCTGGTGTCATTTTCTCATTGATTAATGTAAAACGTTCAAATTATATGGTGGTGTAACTACTCTCATTAACATAAAGACCCAAATGACAGAGCCGCTTGATTTAATTATTTCCTCTTGGGTCTTACGCTCCTTGTTTGTACACGACGTGTTTCTAAGTGCTGAAATCTTGTCAGGTAGAACAGTTTAGAAAGTAGAAAGCCCACAGGACCAGAGGCTCATTACCAGCAGAGACACAAGCAATTTGTCAGGAGCGTTGACGGTAAGCAGCAATGAAAGAAAGGGACACCTCGACAACATAGCACTATTTGTTCACTTTTTGTGTCATTCTGTGCTCCTGTGCCCAGAAAAGCACAACAGGAGAGATAAAGTGTCAGTCGACGTGTTCTAGTGAAAACCAAGATATTTGAGAGGCATAACAGATATTTGAGAGGCATGCACCCCTCATTCACTCTGAAAGAGTCTAAAAGCCCTGCTAGCAGGCCTTCAGTCTGTGCTGCTCCTTTATACCCAACTGTAAATTGCCTGGAAGAATAAAAAGTTGTTTTTTCAGTGGTTCTTTAGAGTGCTGTGTGAAGAAACTGTCGTACAAAGAACCTGCGCTGTTCAGCCCCCGCATGGTTCAAAGTTCAAAGCTTCCAAGGTTCCGTACTGGAGCTTCATTTAGCTGAATGGTGCAATATAGCGCCATTTGACAAAGGTGCTATAGCAATTTAAAAGGTAGGTGCTGTATAGCACCATAACTGGTTTGCCGGCATGTGAAGCCAAATAAACACTTTTGATGCTATTGAGCACCATTGTTGTTTAGTGTATAGGGTGCATCCTTATTGAGGGCATAAACATTCATGGCAATCCTGATGCCAATTTGATATTGTGTGAGCATTTTGTCATTTTGGCCTATAAGGTTGGTGCCAGAGGAAAAGCTATGGGGTCATCAAAGTCAGTAGGGGCCATCCTCCGGGGGTATGCATGCACTCAGAGAGTTTCATGGGGCCAGCCAGCCTATGATAGTCATGTGCACAGACAATTCCATGTCAATTAAACCAGTAAAGCCTAGTTTCCAAGATGTCCATCCGTCCACCAAAGTGGTGGACGGATGGACTGACTCACTGACCACCAGGCCAATAGTTCTAAAACCAGGCTATAGAATGGATGCTCTGAGATCTGCTTAGAATTAGCTTGTTACTTTAGAATGCATGCCGAGCAAATTTAGCCGCACATAAAGTTCAGAATAAAAAACATAGGCTGGATGCTG
>NC_139959.1:22144034-22166534 GCF_963454915.1 Gymnoscopelus microlampas
TATTGAAGGGGAACGGTAGGACAGAGGTGCATCCTCCCAGTGGGGGCTCCTCACCCACACAGAAATGTGTGTGTGGGATTAATAATGGGCATGGGAGTGATATTAAAGTGTTTGCACATTTGGAGCACATTTCATGTTCAAGGTGATTTACAGGCACATTGTTAATTGACGCACCTTCTAAAAGCAACTGCTCTGTTGAAATTCACTCACAAGGAACTGTTGGTGGGCAGCCAGGTACCTAAACACTGACACGCACACACACACACACACACACACACACACACACACACACACACACACACACACACACACGCACACCCCCCTCTCACCTCATCTACACAGTCACACACCGGTTGGCACATAAAAATGCACATATTTTCACACAATCTCTCTCTCTCTCTCTCTCTCTCTCTCTCTCTCTCTCTCTCTCTCTCTCTCTCTCTCTCTCTCTCTCTCTCTCTCTCTCTCTCTCTCTTGTCTCTCCCTATGTCTCTCACATTGCTCACACGTGCACATAAAACACACACGTACGCACGCACGCACACGTGCACGCTCCTCACATCTCCACAGCACCCCTCCGAGCAGTTCTCCCTCTCATGGTGTTCTCATTAATCTTTTCACGGGGAGGGCACCCTCGCACTTATCCAACAGAGACGTCGCCTCCCCCCGTTGGCCAACTTGGCCAATCAGAGCCTCTCGTCTTTCCACGCCACAGTGAGCCGCGCGCCCACCGGAACCGTTAATGACCCTTTGCCTGAGGTCTCACATGGGGGGAACGAGACGCTAAGAGTTAGCGCTAATGCTACTTGGGAAGCTGCCCGCATTCTCTGTAATTACACCTGCTCTCTGGGTCCCCGCTGTGGCTTCAGATTATGGCCCATAGGGGGCGTAGCACGTCAGATGCCAGTGTAAAGTAACCAGTGGGGATGATGAAGCCAGTGTTTAATGGACATTGACACCCCCTTTTTTTGCAGCAAGCATTTACAGGTTTAAGTGAGGGCACTGGAAAATACTAAGGAGAAATGAGGAGAAATGAGAGGATGTACACTATATAGGACTTGGAATGGGAAAATGTTGGATGCAGATGTACGCACACACATGCTCTTTCTCTAAAACGCTTACAAACAGTGGTAGAAAAAAATACAGATATTTTTTACACGAGTAAAAGTAGCAATACCCCCAATATAAAAGTACAAAAGGTCGAGAGTACTTATTTGAAAATAGTAGCTCTACAAGCTCACAACGCATTGTGGGCTTGTAGATCAGCCAAAATATAATAGGCCTTTTAAGTGGTTAATATGTTTTTTAATAATAATCAAAACAGTACTTGAGTAAATGTATTTTATTGCGTACACATCAGCATGCATGCAGAGGTCAAGTACAGGCTAACCTGCGGGCCCTCTGAGGACTAACCCACCCAAACTGATCAATGCCCCGGGCCTCTTTGGGGGTTCTGCAGGCTCCTTTAAGGACATTGATCATCAACGTCGCTTATAAGATGACAAGATCCCTCGTGTCGCCCCCCCTCTCCAAGCTGTGGCCCCCGCTTTGAAATCCTATCGCTCCTGTCCCCACGTTGATGGAGCCCCCCCACCCCACCCCCGTGCGCTCTCCATCCCCCGGCTCCGCAGCCAATAGTTTTTTAGCAGAGTAGCGGGTATCACTGAGGCACACCGTGTCGATTCTATTGAACTGGCTTGCCGTGTCACGCGCAGTAAAGACCCCTTGATTGACTCCTGCTTGGATAGCATGTCCGACTCCATACATTAGTAATGCCGGGGGTTCGATAGATGGATGCACCGGGCTGATTGATGCAGACAGACGGCACGCATATCACACACACACACACACACACACACACACACACACACACACACACACACACACGCACACGCACACACACACACACACACACACACACACACACACACAGGACACAGGCTTTGAACCTGCATTCACCCATTTTCAACTTTATTTCCATATCATTGGTTCTCACTAATTGTCATTATAAGACGGCACCATTTCCATCTATTCACTCTTTCACTGTTAACTTTCACTTCCTGGAAGTTAGCAAGCTGAAATAGAAGCCATTGTGCTTGCATTAATGCAACATTTAACCTGCCTACTGATGATGTCACTGGTAGGCAGGTTTCTGAAATTCCCACAGCCCTCCTCTGACACACAGAGAGAGTAGACAGAGATGATACCATAAAATGAGCATTAGTGAGGACCAAGTATACGAAGATCGTGGTGTTGTGTGAAAATAACCGATTTACAAGCTCACAACAACACATTGCACGGCCCACAATGTGTTGTGAGCTTGTAGATCTGTTATCTGATTTTTATTTATTTATGTTTTACTGTGAATCAAAAAAAATATATATATATATTTATTTTTTTGCATTTTGGGGATGACATCCCCAAAATAGGGACGCCAGTCTCTATTTTGGTCTGGTCAAGACACGGACGCAAACGGTAACTAGTTGGCAGAGGCATACAACTGTGATGCGGTGTTTCTAGTGTAACAATTATTTCTGAGTGGAACATGACAGTGAGCATGAAAAAAATCATACAAATAAAACAATTGTGAAAATAGGTTGGAGTGCAATGAGTTGAAATGGGTGTCATATTCATCCATGTCCTTAAACAAAAGGGATAATAAAGAATATAGCCTATACTGCATATTGTAAAACAATGAAGCCTTCCTTACATGCCGGTCATCTCTCGCTCTGCTCTATCGATCCGAAATCCAAAATAAAATATTCACTCACTGATATTCACTCATACAATATGGCAGCTTTTCTAAAAGCTGCTGCAGCTGCTGTTCTTGTTGTCAGGCCAGGACCCATTACGCCTGATTTATAGGCTTCTTGATCGCACACCGGTGTTGTACGCCACTAATAGCAGATCTACTGGCTCAAAACTATCAACTTTACGGAAGGCTTGCGAGCGGAGGGCATAGAACGAGGCAGTGGTGGAAAGCAGTGGTGTAAAGTAACTAAGTACATTTACTTAAGTACTGTACTTACAGTAGGTACAATGTTGAGGTATTTGTACTTTACTTGAGTATTTCTAATTTCCAATACTTTTACTTCTACTCCACTACATCTCGGATCCAAATTTTGTACTTTTACTCCACTACATTTATTTGAAAACTGGTTACTATAGTTACTTTGTAGATTTTGATTATTATTACAAACACTGGATATAAGTGTGTTTTATCTGTCTGTCTCTGTTAACTTACTGATTTAGGAAGTGGAAAGATGCATTGTGAGGTTGTAGATCTGCTATTTTCAGCAAAGATATTTAACGTGGAGCGAAAACAGAAAAGACGCTAGTATAGAGACCTGGGCCTGGGGGACTCCTGGTCAACCAAGTATAGGGTTTAAGTCGTTAAGCACAGAGTACTTCTTCCCAGACTGGAGAGCTGTGTATAGAGCGGAGCTCGGCAGGCTGGCGGACTCTCCCACGCCTCGGAGCGTCTCCCTGGCTAAGTCCTGTCAGCACAGAGCACTGAGCAGTGAGAGAGAGAGAGAACAGAGGGGATGAAGGAATTGGGGTGAAGAGGGATACGGGGTGCTGCGGAGGGCAGCCCCCCAGCCCCCCCCCCCCCCCCCCCCCCCCCTCATCCCCCAACCCCATTCAAACTCACTTCACATCCCACACTGCACTTCCCACACATCAGGTGGGAAACAGAAGACTCCCACGAAGTTAATGGGCAGTTTAGGTGTGGGAAGCTCAGTGTATGTATGTATGTATGTATGTATGTATGTATGTATGTATGTATGTATGTATGTATGTATGTATGTATGTGTGTGTGTATGTGTGTATGTGTGTGTGTGTGTATGTGTGTGTGTGTGTGTGTATGTATGTATGTATGTATGTATGTATGTATGTATGTATGTATGTATGTATGTATGTATGTACGTACGTACGTACGTACGTATGTATATATGTACGAACGTACAGTACATTACATATGTATGTATGTATGTATGTATGTATGTATGTATGTATGTATGTACGTACGTACGTATGTATATATGTACGAACGTACAGTACATTACATATGTATGTATGTATGTAAGTATGTATGTAAGTATGACGTGACGTACGTATGTACACTAAGTGCCATGGATAAGGTAGACAAACCTATTATGGCCTAGACATGTATGCATTGTGTGTGTGTGCATGTGTGCATGTGTGCATGCGTGTGTACTACGCACATGTGTACGTGGGCGCATGAGTGCGAGCTTGTGTAATTGTCCATACCATATGCTGCAGCACATTACCTGCTCACACACCTCAAGGACTCTTTATTTAGCAATCATGACTGTGATTCCAGTTCATTTTAATACCTATAATTAAGCTGCTGTATGCGACACTCACACTCTCTCTCTCACACACACACACACACACACACACACACACACACACACACACACACACACACACACACGCATGTGCAGACACAAACATGCGAGTGCACGTCTCCTTCCTTTGCGGGAGACATCACATGCAGACACGAGCAAAGACAACATTTATTAGCTGTGTATTTGACCCAATTTGCTTGATTATGAAAACACCTGTGCGTCGGATTGGAATTTAATTGCATCACTTAGTTAACCCACTTAAGGGCCGTGTTGCTTAATTTGTTGGGATCAGCAGCCTTGCATAAGGGATGCGTTGACTCGGATTGTGGATAATTGCTATTAATTAGCGGCTGATACTTTATGGCTTGGAAGCCGCGATGAGCAACATAGATGTTGGGAGGGAGGGAGGGACGGCGAGCAACAAATGGCAATAGATAATGGATGAGGCGATAAGAGGGAAGAGGGCAATTTAGCCGGAGCTGTGGCGCTTTGTGCAGCCTTTGTGCAGCCTCGTTGTTGTTTCGCGGCTAATAGGATCGACGGCGGGGAGGCGCAATATGCCGCGTGCCCCCTCACTGTCAATCAGAATCCCATTACTGCAGAGGTCAGAGATGCTCTGCTCCAGGCGAGCAGAGAGGAAGCCTCGGCGGGCCCGCTATTTCCACCAAGAAAGAGGAAATCAGCTCCCACCTAACAATATTTTCTGTCTCCCACATTTCAAGGGGAACTTTCAACTTTTGTCAGATATAAGAATGCGTGGGCGGCTGTCTCTCAGTAGACAAAATGAAATAAAAACTCGAGTCGAGATGCTCGCTCTCTCTCTCTCTGTCTCTCTGTCTCTCTCCCGCTCTGTAACACAGAAGAAACCTGACTGAGCGATTTGAGCTCATAGCCTCATGGGTAATTTTATGAATACCTTTTGTTCACAGCCGGTGGTTGGCACACTCAATAATGCCTCGAGCAATATCAATTTGAAAGAGCCGCACCAAAACAAACCAAAACAAAAAACACCTCAGCCCCGCATGAATATTTATCACTGGAGGATGCTGGAGCGGTGTGTCCAAAAGACCCCCCCCCCCCCCCCCCCCCCCATCCCTCCCTCGGGGATGGAATAGGGAAAGGATTTGCCATTAAAATAGCATTAAACGCAACGTTTACCTCATTCCTGATTCCGCGTTGCTGCAGCAGCAGCGTTAAGTGGCGGGTGGTGGTTGGCGGTTGCAGGACCCACTTGTGATTAGGGTGTACCAATACTGCCGATGGCGACGAGACCCTGCGGGCCCCTTTTCCTGACGTTCGCCCACCATCCCGCCGCTGGCTAAGCTATATAGCTGTCGCCTCCGTGGCGGCTGACTGGCACGGCGAGTGCCATTTAACGGGAGCTGAAGGTTAAGCGCCCGAAAAAGGGGGGGCCTCGTCGTGGACTGGCGGAACCCCCCTCCCCTCTTCCCCCCAGTATCGCCTAGAGTGGTTTGAAAAGAGAAGGGAAGAAACACAGAAAGAGAGAGAGAGAGAGAGAGAGAGAGAGAAAGTACAGGGTGAAGACCTACTGTACAGCTAATCACAATGAAAGTAGCAGATTTTTTTTTGTTGCAAGCAGTCCTCTATGCCACCCGCTTCATGTAGCCACGACACGCGATAAGCTAATCATGCATTACTAAACAAAATGTCTGCTTATCAGTGTTTTGTGTTCAATCCAACAGCACATTGGGCCGTGCTGGAAGAATGCAACGTGGCACTGATTGTGGCTTTACAACAAAAAAAACTCATATACTGTGGGTAAACTCTCATATACTGTGGGCTATTGTACTGTATATGAGCATTGCTTGTAGTTACAAGACAATAAAACAATTCATAACGGTTTTAGCTTTTCATTTAGTGATCTTGTTTTCCTTTCCTATTTAATCCATCCTCCAATTCACTGAGCTCTCTGGCCTCTGTCAGCAGTGTGTTTATTTTATTTTGCTTTATTTTATTTTCGCTTTTACTCCCCAATCGTTTGGCCAATTGATTCCTCCCCACACACATTTTTGTGTTGTCACAGCTGTTGTATCCTACTGACTCACCTGCCAGTGAGGAGCCTCCACTGGGAGGACGTAGAGCCTTCGTCCTAGTAGAGCCTTTGCCCTACTCCTCTCGCCCAACACTCCATGCTGACATATGTGCTGCCCTATAGCCCGTAGGAATACATGCAGAGACACCCTCCCCGCCCGGCTTCCCTCCCCAGAACACTGGCCAATTGTGTTTGTATAGACGCTCGACAAAGCCGGATACTTTACCACTGCGCCACCCGAGCGCCCCTGTTTTTATTTTATTTTATTTTATTTTATTTTATTTTATTTTATTTTATTTTATTTTATTTTATTTTATTTTATTTTATTTTATTTTATTTTATTTTATTTTATTTTATTTTATTTTATTATTTTATTTTATTTTATTACACTGCCAGTGACTGAAGCCCTAGTCCAATGTGGTCTGAGAGTAATTGAGCTTCTGAACGAGGTCTTTTACTTTTGTACTGTACTTCAATAAAACTAACATTGTCTGGAGCCAAATGCTCCAATGAAAATGGTCTAATGACCCCTGCCTCAAAATCATCCACATCTGCAGAAAAAGGAGGAGGAGAGTAGTCAGAGTACAGGGTAAAATGTAGGCATTGATTTAGCACTGTTGTTCCCAAACCTTTGTGAACAACTGTGATGGTCTCATTTTCAGAGCATGCAAGGCCATCATTTTAATGATCGATCAATTGATTGAATTCCGGCTTGAATCAACGGAACCAACGATAGCTGATTTATTGGCATCACATACTGTATTCAAGGTTTGAAAGAAAACAATACATGCTGCAGTAGACCCCGGGTAGAATCAACCGCTGCTTTATAATTTGTCATACCAGTGTTGCGTATAGAAAAGCTCAGCTGTGAGGTTGTAAATGGCCCACAATGACCTTCCCAAGATAGGGACTCCAAGCTGAAAGTGGTTAATGATGATCGGTTTCCACAGAAGTTATTTATCCGCACCTGGTGCAACAACACACAGGTGTGAGGATGTCTTGTGTGCAAACACATTTACACTGCCGAGAAGTGAGGCTAAACAATAATGTAGCCTACGGTGTGACCGTGTGACAGTTTTTAAAACTAAACAGCACTTGAACAGGCTGTGTGCTCCCTGCAGAGTGCCCATGCAAAATCCTGGAAAACCATGAACACCTGGATTTACAAATAAATGGAAAATAGTGTCAAATTATGTTTTTTTCCTTGGAAATATGTTATGTGTATTAAAAAAAGATATGTCTACAGATTATAGTCAGATAAGTGTAGGTGAGTGTCCTAGATACACCCAACACCCTGTACTTATAATCACACCTTGAAATTAACTAGTTTAGTTTTGACTACACTACATTGTTATGAAGGTTGTCATAACTCGTAACTTAGCTTTTTCCCTCCTGTCTTTTCTAAAATGTGTTCCTAACCAGAGGAAATCACTCACCCACTCTCAACCATGTATTATAAAAGTACCCAACAATCAATTTAAACAGGCAATCATAATAGAGACAGATGCTTACGGTACGTGGCATTTGCAGCTACAGTAGACGTATATAATCAACCTTTCGTTCAAGTCGCTAAACATAGCCCTTCTGTGCCTATGAAAGGCTTAAAGCGCAGATGGATTGATTCAGCTCAAGAAGGGGAACATTTTCTTCACGCAACATCGAAAACAACTTCGACTGAAGTGAAATAAATACGTCTTCATGTGTGAATACTTTGACCAGGTTGACAATCGCGATGCATTGTAAAGCTTGTAGATCGAATATTTTTGCTATATTTTTGACATCGTCACAATACGATATTATCGTCACAATATCGATCTTGAGGTATTTGCATGTGCATGTGTGGCATTGAAGGTAGTCTAACAGAGGCCTGTTAGAAGCAGGCAAGCAGTGCTGGGTAATAAGACTTCAAATCAATATCACGATTATTTCAAACTTTTGCCTTGATTGCGATTAATAAAGGATTTTTTGATAGTTAAAATAGCCAATCTACAAGCTCACAATTCATCGCGATGCGACACGTTGTGAGCTTGTAGATCAGCTATTTTTGCTACTGTATGTTGTACCCCAAAATTGTACAACAAAGTATAATACAGGGTTAAGTGGTTAATCTGAGTAATCAATGATTATAAAAACTCTATTTTCATGTCGATTCATTAATATTTAATAAATAAATAAAATAAACCTGCTTCTCGATTATTCGTATTAACCTACATAAGCCAAATTCGGTTATTTGTTGTAAATCGGTTTGGATATGTTTTCGTTTGATTGCCCAGCCTTGCCCCGAGGACCTCTGACACCACCAGGGCAAGTTGCAGATGAGATCAGAGATGATCAGAGTGTTGCTGATTGGTTTACGAGGAGGGGCTGTGCGTTGTTCCTGGGGATTGTTATATTTATCCCAGGATCAAGCTATAAGCTGTGTTAAAGCTGTGCCTGCCGTGCTTCTGCTGGAGAGTCTGTGGGCCTGGGGTGATGGCGTGTGTGTGTGTGTGTGTGTGTGTGTGTGTGTGTGTGTGTGTGTGTGTGTGTGTGTGTGTGTGTGTGTGCGTGCGTGTGCGTGTGCGTGTGTGTGGATCAGAGAGGCCAGCTGTCACCGGAGTCACTAAGATGTAAGTGAACCCGATAGAGGGGCAATCTCATGTCATCTCTGTCCTCGACACCTTCCATCTGTGTCTCTATCTCTCAGTGTGTCTTAAAAGTGGCCGATATCTAAAAAGTACTTTTTGAATACACCAAGATGGACTACAACTATCATAATTACAGATGTGCCACTTCAAAACTTCACATGTCCTGCCATTGCCAAGACAGTACATTTTCAGGGGATTCCCAGGGCAATAAGAGGGACAAAGAAGGGCATTTAAAATGCTGAATTATTTTTGATGATCACTGCTTTTATGATGCTAATTAATTTGAGCAACTGGTCAAATCACCTTTCGCCTCATAATGAGTCTGACACCTCCTTCAACACACATTATTTTGTTCTCATGTATATGGATGTCTGTTGAAGGGAAAAGTGGGGGTGTGTAGTGACAACTTCTTTTCAGGGGCAAAACAGTGCATTTTAAGGGCAGAAAAGGGAGGAAAAAAATGCATTTTCATTGCAGTTTCAGGGAAAGAACAGTAACGTGTGAAGTTTTGAAGTGGCACATCTGTATGCCATATTATATGGCTTTTGTTGTTGTTTTGGGGGGGAGGGGGAGGGGGGGTATACAAACCCGGATACAGTAATATGTCACATTTGTGGCATGCTTTTTGAGTTGTGATCTATAGACGCCCCTCAACATGTGATTCCAATTTGGGTTTGATTGGATGTTGTGTTCATGATCTAATTTTGGAAGCCAAATGGGGTGTTATACTTTTACACTCATTGTCACATGAGTCCTGAGATCGTGTGGACCTAATTTGGTGGAAATTGGTAAAGGTAAAAACAGTGACATTTATGGGTCCGTCTAAGATAAGTCATTTGTGACACTCTGTTGTATAGATTCCCCTCAATAATAGTGATTCAAATTAGGGATCGATAGGACGATGTGTTCATTGGAAGCCAATCCAATGAACATACTCTTTGTAGGATAAGTGTGAGTGTGCAAGATCTGTAGGAGGAGGAGAAAAAATGACGGTTGACGGACAATCTGATTAAGCGGAAATTGGAGTGGCCTATATGGGGAGTTTCGCCATGACCCAAGGAATAACAAACAATACATTTTGGATAACGATTGGAAAATGTGGGGGTGTTGGTGACCTACTGGCTATGTACACAAAAGGTTTGCAGCAGGGTTGCCATGTCTGCTTATTATAAGGGACTTAAGGCTTATTTTTCTGTAAAGTTGCTTGTAAATATTGGTGGTTGCGTTTTTTTGGGCTTGTTTCTTAATGTTAAACCAGTGGTTCTCTGTTTTTTTGTTGTTGAAAATAGCAGATCTACAAACTCACAACGCATTGCATCGCGCCGTGTTGTGAACTTGTACATCGGCTATATCCAAATAGCCATAGCCTAGTCCAGGGGGAGGCAACCTTAGGCACGGGTGCCAACATTGGCACAGGGGAGGGAGGGCGATCACTGGCACACTGGCATAAGAGTGAGAGAGAGTTTCTTTTTTTTTTTAAATTAAATATATTAAACAAAGTTTAGTCAGTTAAATTAAGTCCCCTCACATTTATATGCAAATGACATCCTGCTCATAATTCTACATTCATTCAAACCGATAACTCTGACTAGGGAGGGAGTCTGGGAGATAGGTGGGTTATTGTCTAATGATCATTACATCCTGATGTGAAAGACAATATTTGTAAAGAAGGAAAAAAAGGTTGTTATGTATTGCATTGTATTATGTAATCAAAATCAGTTGGAAATATAGCATTTTGATGCAGTGTCTCATAATTAAACTTAATGTTATGGCACACTGACTATCCATGTCAAAAGGGTTGCCGACCCCTGGCCTATAGTCGCTTCTTTTGGGCTTGTATCCACAGACATGGTTGCTTATTTCTCTCGCAAAATCTGACAACACTGGTTTGGAGCACACACAGATAGACATGGGAGAAAACATTACAGTGGAGATAAAAAGGGAATGTCTTGGGGAGTCATGTGCGCCGATGGCTGGGGAGCAGATGTGATCATGTGTCAGTGTGACATGTCAGGTTTTGGCCTGGGCCTGTCTTATCTTGTATCCACTGCCATTGCTAACCGGGGGGTGTTGAATGGACACACCACTACAAAGGCTGTGGCACAGGTCCCCACAGGAGAGTACAGTTACACGCCATGGCTGGGAGTGAGCACAACCAACACCATTATCCTCTCTGTCTCACCGTCTCTCTTGGGCTGAAAAAAACAGCATCAACTTCAACACTGCTGCGCACTTCTATTACTCTCAGCTGTGGGATCCATGTGCTGTAGTAGGGTTCACTTTTGAACCAACAATGTTCCTTTTTTTCCCCGCCAGTACTCTCTCTGTAATAACAAAAATCTTATTTCAGTTAAAGGTAGGGTAAGTGATTTACTTTGGTTAAAATAAGTGTTAAATAGCTCTATATTATGATAGTACTCATTGATATAGAGTGTTTGTTCAGTGAAAGGAGTCTCCATATCTCTCCAGCTCTTTATTAAACAGATGTATGCATTTTCAGTGCTCTCTCCTGATTGGCTTACATTTTGTCACCTACCTGAAAATGTACATATATTCTGTTTACTAAAGAGTTGGAGAGACCCCAACGCGTTGGGTTGGAGAGCGAAGTTGGAGAGCGAAGTTGGAGAGCGAACAAACGCTCTGTAGCAATGATTATTATCAGAATATAGTACTTTAAGCAGGCCGCTCTATTAGCTCAATGGTAAAAATAACATCAGCACTTGGACAGGAAACCGGGTTCAAATACGGGATCGAAGAGGAAAGTTACATAGTACTGCTTTAAGTCCATACTTCTCAATTTCAACATTGCTATTTATTTAGAACCTTTTGTCATTTAATTAGAAAGTAATTGTTATAACACACATGTACAAACACAGCCAATTGCGTTGTTGGCGTGCAAGGCCAAGCTGGAGTCACCGTGGAGGAATCAAACCAAAGTCTTGGTGGTTGGGCAGTAGCTCATATTCTCTCTCTCTAGCACTGGATCATGTAGGGTTGGGGTCCGGAACCGGAGAAACCGGATCCAGAATGTAGGAACCAGGAATCGGTTCCATCACATTTGGAACCGTTTCCGGAAGCGGTTTTATCACACTGTCAGAGCTGGTATGTGGACTTCACGTCTGCTGTACAATTACAATACCGGTGGTTCTTGTTATGGAAAAATAATATTCCGTTCGGATGAAGTTTTAAGGTTGTTTATTCGGAAGATTTTCAGCAAAGACAGCATACAGCAACAATGAGGAGCAGGGCTTTCACCCTGCTCCCACAGCCCATCCGGGCACCAGCCTCCCAAACACCCATCTTACACAGTCTTTATAGTCCACATTGTACCAAGGATACTATCCTAAATAGTCATATAAGGTATGTACTAATTATAAGAGAGACAAATACGCAGTTAAGGATGCTCTCCTAAATGGTCATAGAAGGTCTGGACTAAAGATAAGATCGACACAGACATAGCTACACACATACAAATCGCTGACACAGTGAATGTAGCATGGGAGATCCAGATCAGCTGTTAGATTGACAGCTGTTGAGAAAAGTGTTTGACTCGACTAAAGAACCCTGCTGTGTGACTACTATTCTAGGGCCAAAATATAGATAGATACATAACAGGTTGGCATTCTAAAATAGCCATTACATTCTCAAACTTTATAATTTCATGGACCACCATAACTCTTGAGAGTGTACAAACATGTGTACACTCTGAGAGGTACAGACCTCTAAGGGTCCATTTGGAAAAAGGAACCGTTAAGGAATTGGACCGTTAAGAGGGAATCGTTAAGGAACCGGAATCGTTAAAATCCTAAAGGATCCCAACCCTAGGATTATGTTTGATGTGGTTCAGACCACATTGATATGTTTAGGTTTGTTGCTGCAGTTAACCTGGCTAGCCATCAGCCACAGGCTCTTCTGCATTTTACTTTCCATGATATTTCCTGTGTGCGTGCATGTATCATTTCCTGTGCAAGCCCTAAATTTGCATACCTGTATCAGGGGGAAATGTACTGTAGGGTGCAGACATTGTGAAAAATATGCCAGTGAAAAATTATATAATACAGTGTGTGCATGTGCGTGTGCGTGTGCGTGAGCGTGTGCGTGTGTGTGTACACACAGTATACTGTAAGAAACTCCTAGAGTATGACTTTAATTCATAGCATCAATTTAAAATAAACCACACTAATTACATAATGTTGAAAGACCAACTAATTTAGTTCGATTAATCACTTCCTTGAAATTGAACATTTTATTTGAGAATACCTTCTTCAAGGATTTGTTTTAATGACGACATCATAAATATGACGACAGGCAATTCAAATTCATTCGACAACCTTACAAAAATATGTTATTCCGTATTAACCATGGGGTTCAGCTGTTTTTGAATAGCCAATGTATAAATGGATTACATGGTTAAAAGGATTGTGATAATGTATTAACTACCTTTTCTGGGGACCCCCTGGAACCCCATTGCCTTAAGCAACACATGCTCTTTCCAGACAAAAAGAAGCACTCCCACTGCCTTGCACGTACCGCAGACGGATAATCTTCCCGGTGCTTAAGGGGTCCCAACACGCAGCAGGACTTCTCACCATTCCCACTCCCCAATACACGTACACACGGACACACACAATCCTTCTCCTCTCTCATTCTCGGCCCACCGTAACCTTGCCGTGTCCCACCCCACCCCACCCGATGTGACCTCAGCGCGATTAAGTGTCCTCCGATGAGACAATTAAAACCTGGGGGCCTTGGCGGGTGGCAAAGAAGAGGAGCGGGGAGGGGTGAGAGAAAAGAATGAATGTGGAATCAACGTGCTCCGCCGAGTGGCGCCTAGCTACGTCGAGCGGGAGGCGAGAGTTGGTGCGTCTTGAAAATGCCAGTCAAGGACGCACTGCCCTTTACATGCACTGAAAAGACAGAAAGTGACTCAGTAAGCGTTTGACGTACAGTACAGGTAGCTTTGTTCTTCTCTCTTTTTTTTACCACTCTCTCCTCTGCTGCTGACAGGTGCAAGTGCAACCTTCACGCCAACAGCTGCGTGTTCGACAAAGAGAGGCTGGCTTGCGAGTGTGAGCACAACACCACAGGCCCCGACTGCGGCCGCTGCAAGAGGAACTACCAGGGGCGGACGTGGAGTGCCGGCTCCTACCTACCCATCCCCAAGGGCACGGCTAATATCTGTGAGTATACACACGCAGCGCACACGTTCACACGTATACCACAGGACAGTATACAGTATATCAACATACGTGCACACACATGCCCACGTGATACGGAGATTATGTTTGCATCCGTGCAGGGTTAATAAGTCAATTACAAAAGAGCGGGCTAAAGCACTGGTTCTCAAACTGGGGTCCCCCAGGGATCCTTCAGGGGGATCCAGCAGAATGTGTTAGCATAGCATCACAATCATTTACTTTATCCATATTTGATAAATATATACTTTGGCAATTGTTCAAAAATGTTGATTGAAAAATGTTGGTCGGTCCACGGCCAAATACATACATTCATTTGGGGGTCCTTGACATGAAAAAGTTTGAGAACCACTGGGCTAAAGTACAAATACAGTACATAAAAGCACACCCACATGCATGATGTGAACCATCATGGCATGGAGCTTTGCAGCCATAGGTCGCATCACCATTACATAAACAGTGTGGGCGTCTTTATCCCCAAGGTTCAAGGTGTTCTGTATTGTTACTCTTATGAGTGGTGATGCGTATTCTGTTCTGTGGGTTAAGGTTTACAGTATGTGGGATGACTGTGTTTGTGTGTGTTTGTTTAGACTTCAAAGCGTAGTCCTAGTTTCATTATACGTAGCATTTGATTTCAAAGCCCCAAACAGTCGGCATAACTGCCAATATTTTGTTCAAGTTGTAGACTTCCAGGTACTGTAGGCTGGGCAGGATGCGGCATATCCACTAATGGGGGGCGCCCGCTGGCCTAGCGGTCCAGGCGCATACCACCTTATGCTGGTAATCTAGTTTGACGGCGTGTCGCCGGTTCGATGGCCAACCCCGACGACCTTTGCTGTGTGTCACCCCCCCATCTCTCTCCCCATTTCCTGTCAGCCTTACCTATCAATAAAGGCAGAAAAAGCCCCCAAAAATATCTTTAAAAAAAGAAATACCCCCCTACTACCCGCTTGTTTACATACATTCTGACGTGGCCTATTGCACGCCATTCGTAAGCCAGCTAGCATGCTACTGTAACGCATCTGAAGTGAAAGGCTGTACTAAGTTACAGAGAGGACAGACACAGTGCGAGTGCGACCTCTGACCCGGTCACCGCCGCAGGCAGATACCGCTACTGGTAAGGAGGTCACATGTCCTGTCCGGAGGCTACGGACTCGCCATAGTCTTCTATACAGACGCGCGGAAAGTGGAATACAGCTGGCGTTTGCAGCGCAGGGATGCTCTTTGCAAGGATGCACCCCCATGCCGGCCAGATGGCGGCAGGTGCTGCGTTCTACACTGTTAAAATCCCCGGACCGCTGATTGAACTCTGAAGAGGGTGAAAACGGACCTGCGCGTCCGTTTTCACCCTCTTCAGAGTTCAATCAACGCTGAGGATTTTACTGTGTAGACCCTTCTTCCTGCTGGCATACTTTCTACCAAGTCTTGCTTTCTTTTTTCGTCTTCTCTCGCTCCTTTGCCCCTTTCTAGACTATCACATATCACACACACACACACAGACACATGCGCTCGCTCGCACGCATACACACACACACAAGCACGCGCGCACACACACACACACACACAAGGATCTAGGAATGTCAGTTGGCAGCTATATACGACAGAGGCACGACAAGGAGTGGTGGCTATTAGTTGGAGTGTGCTGGCATTTCTAAACCCGGTCTTATCCCCACTTCCTTTTGTTATTGCATCCATTGTGACTCCTGCTCTCTCTCTCCCTCTCTCTCTCTCTCTCTCTCTCTCTGGCGTTGGATGTCTGCAGGCTGGCGGCTGATGGCTTATTCTTTCGTCCCCGGGGTTCAGAGTTATGAGACTTAGGGAGGGTTAGTGAAATGGCCAATTCCCAGACCTCAGATTGACAGCACATTATTAAGAAAGCGGACACACATGCACGGGAGCACATCCAAGTGCAGACACACACACACACACACACACACACACACACACACACACACACACACACACACACACACACACTGTCCCGCGAGTGATGAAAGACATTCTTAGTACAAAGTGCATTATTACACGTTGACTTGGCGAGGGCAAAAATCCATAGTGTAATAATGCTGTGAAAGATCTATAGGAATTCATGGCTGTCCCCCCCAGAATTGAGAAAAATGCACCGGATGAAAATAAAAAATAAAACCAATAAACAACTTTTGAAAAACTGCTCCTTGTGCTGTTTTGCGATTTTCAGACCCCAATCACAGCCCATTCTGATTCTACATCTCTGTCCACTCGCTGTCTGTCCGTCTGTCTCTGCCCCCCATCCCACATACACACTCTAAAACCAGTGAGCGTGCGCGCACACACACACACACACACACACACACACACACACACACACACGCTGAACCTAGTGAGCATATGCCCGGCTCAGTGGAGGCAAATTTGTCAAAGACGAAAATGTAATTAAGATTTAATTTCTTTCTACCGTGGCCATCAAGTGATGGGTAACGAGATTGGTTAACAAGATCGATGGATCACCCTTGGGGGCGGGACGGTGGGGATGGGGTACATCCTCTCAACACGCTGTCACACTGTATCTCTGACAGGACAAGGCAAGGAGAAAGAGGAGAGAGAGGAAGGAAAAAAAGGAAGGGAGGACGGAGTGGGGGTGACTCATAAAAAAGGGACATATGTATGTACGTGATGGAGGAGTAGTGGGCATCACTCTCAGTCACAGATGAGTGCTGTTTCAGTCTCTCTCTCCCTCTCTCTCTCTCTCCACTGCACCCGCCTTGTGTCATGGGAGACAGACAGAGAGGGATCAGTTTTAGAATTACCCGTGGCAGTTCATTTCACTACGGCCAAGGGTGCCAAGGGAACCACAGGAGGTTAGCCGAGCCGCGGAGGAGAGTGTGAGAGAGAGTGAGAGAGAGACGGACAGACAGAGAGACAGAGAGACAGAGAGAGACAGAGAGACAGACAGACAGACAGACAGACAGACAGACAGACAGACAGACAGACAGACAGACAGACAGACAGACAGACAGGAGAGACACAGACAGAGAGAGTCAGAGAGGGAGAGAGGGAGAGAAGAATAAAATCGCTTTTTCCTGAGCACAGACATAAAGAGCAACATACATAAAAGTGGACTCCCACGACAGCCTTATAAATGTTCTCTGGCTCAAGCCCAATGTACGTATACTTTGTCGCACGGCGGCGTTGCGCGGCGAAAATATCCGACCTACAAGCTCACATGGCGCTGCAGACGCGCCGCCTTGTGAGCTTGTAGGTCGGCTATTTTTTGGTGCGCGACACTGTCATGCAACGGAGCAGAAATGAGGCTTCAGATGCCGTGTGACCAATGTTGTTGTCACCGGTACTCCGGGGGTTTGGGGAGAGTGTTCACCTGCTGGCAGGCTCAACGGCAGCCTTGTGTGGGCTCATGTCGGTTAATACGGTTGGCGCTGCGGATTTCGAGGCCGTCTGGGAGATATACGTGAGGCCATGGAAGAAGTGGGCAGTCACAATGCACCACCTGCACGCTCGCTGGAACACAATTTTTAGGTGGGGTTGGTGAAATGGTCAGCGGGCATTATGCGGCTGTAATGACATCATACTTCGCACTTGGGAAGTGAGAAGTTGATTGCTATTTTCCTGCCACACTGAAAAAGACAGTGTTCGTTCTGGACCACAGACGTTCAATCATGTTACATTCCTCAGGCCAGTATTTCTCAAACTTTTCCATGTCAAGGACCCCAAAATTGCATGTATTTGGCCGCGGACCCCCATCTGAAAAGGTTCTGTTACAGGGACCCCCAGAATAGAAGAAAAAATTACATATTTTCCAAAGATTTTCGTATTTTTTCTGAAATTTTCAAAAATAGCAGATGTTCAAGCTCTCAGCATGGCACAAAGAGACACACTGTGAGCTTGTAGTTTTGAATAGCCAACGTATAAATGGATTAAAATGATGGTTAAAATGATTGCTGGGGACCCCCTGGAACCCCAAGGACCCTTGACTTTGAAAACCAATGCCTCAGGCCTTCCCCACACATGTCGTCGTGTTCAGTTAACCACTTTCAACCTGGCGTCCCTAGTTTGGTCACGGCATTAATCAAAAATAGTGAAAATAGAGGATTTATAAACTCACAACTCTGTGCCTGCCTTCATTCACTCCCAAAGCTCTCGCCACACCTTCTGAATTCTGCTCCTGTGTTTACTGTAGTTTCATGGTGACCAACTATTTTATTCTTCTTTTTTGGCTGCCACAGTCATTCATCTGTCATTGGTGGGAGGCTCTTGCTCAATGTTTGTCTCTATCTGGAAACAAGGTCAGTGTCATAGTTGATTGGTTAGCGTCGTCAATCAATCAACAATGACATTGACCTATCACTGCCTCGCTGATTGGATCGCAAATTGCATTGTTTTGAAAACACATAGATGAAGATAAACTTATGTTAGGCTGGGTCCCTGGTTTGAACACATAGCATTTCAGGGTATATAACACATAGGTGAACACATACTGTAGGTGGATTTCTCTCAGGGAAGCTCTTTATATGATCGCTGCCACTTAATCATGACCATTCCTTGATACTAATGTTGTACTTTCATTTAAAAAAGTTTGTTTGTTCAAGGTTTTTCTACATTTCTGGGATAACTGTGTCTCTGTGTTTCTTTCGCAATTTATTTTCTTTATTTTTTAAAAACACATTACATGCTTAAATTCATCTCAACCTTATCTAGGCTTGTAAAAAAAAGAGGTCTGACTTATTTCCATTATGGTCCGTCTGCCTCTCTGGATACAAACAGCTCTCATTACACGATGACAAGTCCCTCAAGCAGTCCAATTAAAACTCAGAGTCAATAACCCTGAATTTCATTTATTGCTGTCCCCGTGATACCCGAACAGCAAATCAATAGCAAATGCAATAGGAAGTTAAACACTGAGCGAGGTTTATGAGTGGGGTCGTTGTTTTATGGAGTTGTTCTGCGTGAGAAGTTTTGTTGCCACAGTAAACGAGACATTTAAAAAGCAAGACTAGGTCAAAACCTATAGTCTTGGCTGGGCCGTCCGTGTATGGCTCGCTGGAGGGCTTTTAATTCGATGCTCATTACAGGAGCTCTATCCACCATTACATATGAGAGGACGTCTGTCAAATGTATTTTCTGTTTATTAAAGAGGTGGAGAGATGGGGAGACCCCTAGTTATTGAACAAACACTCTATAGCAATGCTTACTATCAGAATATAGTGCTTTAACCTTTTAACAAAAAAAAAATCACAAAAAATTTATACAAATACAAATATCACCTACCCTATACCTTTAATGTTGTACGGGTACTGACAACACAAATACAGACAAAATACGATCAAGTATAGTGATTTTTTGTTATCTGAAGCTGTCCTCTCTCTATGAGCATGTTTAAGATACAAGTACTGTATCCGCTACAATATTTTTAAAACGATTTGCTTATTTGATCCATCCGGTACAGAGCTTTGACTGAAGCAAGGCTCAGACTTTATGGATCCTCATCATAATGATTACTAGCCTAATCCCTGACCTGCAGGCCTTTGCCTGACTGATCACCACATGGGACAGTCTGCCACCCCATGGGAAACCTTGTGTGTTCGGTGAGGCAGTTTTCTTTCTTTCTTTTTCTTCTTCCTTTTGGAAAAAACAGCATGAGAGTGGCACTTAAAAGCTAACAGTGGTGGAACAAGTACTCACATTTTGTACTTAAGTAAAAGTATCAATACCGCGATGTAGAAATACTCTGTTACAAGTAAAAGTCCAAAATTCAAAATTGACTTGAGTAAAAGTACAAAAGTATTGGAATCAAAATGTACTTAAAGTACCGAAAGTAAAAGTACTCATTATGCAGAATGTCCTTTTTCACAAGTGTTCAAAATGTATAAAAATCTTTTGAAAATAGCCGATCTACAAGCTCACAATGCGACGCATTGTGAGCTTGTAGATCGGCTATTTTAAATGGCCGAAATGTATAGGGCTGAAGTGGTTTCTGTATGTTTTGCAATAATAATCCAAATCTACAAAGTAACTAGTAACTAAAGCTGTCAAATAATTGTAGTGGAGTAAAAGTAGTCCAGAAAAATGGAAATACTCCTGTTAAGTAAAAGTACAGTACCTCAAAATTGTACTGTAAAAGTACAGTACTTAAATAAATGTACTTAGCTACTTTACACCACTGGAAGCAAATAATATCCAGAGGAATGACACTTGACAGTGAGATTGTTTCAGTAATGTGTTGTTGCTAACACATCTTTGTACAGTCTGGGCGCAATTAATTCTGCTTGAAACTGAATGAAGTGTTTGGTATAATCTCCTTAATATATGCACCCATTTTTCCGAATATGCATTTCTATAAGGCTTCGTATCAATATAGAATTGCCGACACTCACACCCTAATGAAATAATAATAGACGAGTGATGAAATATCCTGAGCATGCATGCGTCAGAGATCACGCACTAGAGCTTCTATTCAAGTTAAACAAAAGATCAATGAATAAAATTAACATCACCATTGAAGTTGCATGGTCTGGGGGCTGTTTAATGTCATTATTGGCTAAATGGATTTAGATTGATTTTCATCAAATATCACATAGCATCACGTATGTACGGCTGGGTTACCATCTCTGCCAGAGCTCATGTGCATAGTGCAGTGCACTTGACCCATAATGCAGCCTAACTTCATTTCTTCGCTGTCGGGCAGAAACCTTGTATCTCCTCATTAGGGGGCCAAGCACGCAGTGCGTAGGCACCCTTTTGTATTTGTTGGTTTGAATATTCTTTCGACTTTTTTTCAGTTCTGATTTAACCGTGCAGTCGTTTTTTACGAAACTTGGTAGAGGGCTATGGCAAATGGCCCAAAAAAAGAAACTCAAAACCATTAGCCAAAGGGTGTCACTCAATTGAAAAATGCAAACTTTGAACAGGCGTTTGACCGACAGTCATGAAACTTCATTACACATATGCGTCACCTCATGAGGAACACCTTTGCCACTTTGACCGTTGATCTTTAGATCTTCCGTCATTTTGAATTGTGTGGAAAAACATTTACATTTGAACTTCTCCTGTGATTTTTTTGCAATCTGTGTGACTGTGAAACCTTCTACACACAATCTATGGACCATTATCTAAAATCCCAGATGAAGAGAAGTTTGTATGTGAAAAAAGTAAGCCTTCCATAAGATATTCTGCGCCTAGCTACATAGACTACAATTCCCAGAATTCCCTCAGCACTCAGCAAGTTGTTTTCAAAGCTCTTTTGTTAATTAAATGTACTTCTTTCTCTCAAGCTCAGTTTTAGAGTTGCAGTGGCTCGGGAATTACCACCAAAAAATATTATTATTGTGTGCAGAGGATTGTGTGCGATTGACTGTCCTCGCCAAACCTACCCCAGCAGGATGTCTGGTCAATGCATTTCAATGGGAATGTGTGTGGAAAAAACTTTTTCGCTTTTCACATGTGCGAGGGGAGCCTCTGTGTGCGGCCAGTGAGAACGGCTGCATTCATTAACATGGAGCGGAAGAAAATCAGTGTCTGTGCACTTATGCATGAGCGCCCTGTGGGGCAATTGGGCATGCCTAACACAGAACTTAATATATGGGCATACATCAAACATGTTAGACTTCTGTGTACCGCGGCAGGTCAAATTGCCCACTCAACACAAACATGGGGATGAATGCATTACCACCAACCATCAAACCATTCCCTATCCTCATTCAAAACTAAAAGATACACCTGTCGCAAATTGCAACCGGCCCTATAGATAAGTCTTCTAGCTTGCCACCAGAGAGTACCATCAGCAAGTTGAGGGTGTATCCTGTATCCTATATAGATGAAATTGCTATCCTTCCCTGAAAATGCATTTTCTGTTTACTACAGAGCTGCAGGGATGGGGAGACCCCTGTCACTGAACACACACTCTAATAATAATAATATATATATTTTTAAAGTGTATAAATTTACATTTTTCACTTTTGATCAAATTCTGTCTATTTTGTGTCTATGGTTTATTGTGCATATTGCATTGTTTGCCTCCGTATTGCTGCTTGCAGCTATATTTTCCACAAAAGAAATTCACAAATGAATGCCCTACTTCATCACACTACAACTGTTTTGGACATACAAGGTATGTCACACGACAGCGACAATTTGTTCCTAACTGATCCCTCAACGGTTGATTTTTTTCTCCACTGCACTCTGTACTGGAGAACCATATTAGATCGTTTGTAATAATAATTTATGATGATTAGAACTTGGGGGGTCAATATAAAGTATAT
>NC_139959.1:22171534-22174034 GCF_963454915.1 Gymnoscopelus microlampas
TCAAATTCTACTATACTTATGGGAACATTTGGCCCTCCTCACAAGTATATAATACAAGCACACACACACACACACACACACACACACACGCGCGCGCGCACGCACACACGCACATTCTGATACTCCAATGAGCGGGGGTGTTTATGACAATAGGATCTGGGTATGTAACAGATACCATATGGCAGATTTCATAAAAATGTCCTTTCTTTCCACACAATTGCACATGTGCACACTGGGACATGGATGGCTGCAGGTGTAGTCCTTCACAGTGGTGGAAGTAACTAAGTGCATTTACTCAAGTACTGTACTTGAGTAAAATTTTCAGGTACTTTTACTTACACTTGAGAATCTCTGAGGCAAATATTGTACTCTTACAATTACTTGACAGCTTTAGTTACTAGTTACTTCTCAGATTTAATTATAAATGCAAAACATGCATTAACCATGTAAACGTGCCTGCTCGGCGATTATCCCTGGGGATAAATGCAGGTTATAGACAAAAGTACGGGGACTATTCTTGTCACACGGGCTGACCCTCATATTATGCACAGAGATCATAAAGGGCCGATCAGCACCGTCCCGTCAGACACCGTTGTCGTAGCCAAACGACTCGCATGGGCCCAGAGAGGCTCGTGAAAAACCATCGCGCATCGAGCATGAGCAGCTCCCTAATGCTCTTTCTGTGCCGGTACGGCACAATTAGCCCATTAAAACCGGGAAAGCGTCTGTAATTTTAGATGTTTGTGTCGGCTATTAAAAAATAGCAGATATACAAGCTCACGGCGCGTCACTTCGTGCTGCACCGCAAGCTTGTACATCTGCTATTTTTGGATGTTTTCTGAAAAATCTTGAAAGTGTGAGAACTACCGATTCAGAAGATATTTTGTAGAATCGTTCCTGGGTTAATGGGTTAGATTCCGAGCGTGGATAGTGACCTGGGGATTGGAAATGACTGGTGATTGAAAATTAATCGAATGACCTGACATGGGATCCCGGCCATCTGCCGGGGCCCTGCAGCATGTTCATGGAAACGTAATGTAATTGCGCTGACAGTACCGCTGGTGTACAGGTGTGTGACCCGGGGCCCGAACCTGAACTCCACCAGGTGTGATTGATTGCGAGGGAGGCGTGAACCGACAGGCATTAATTTGTCAAAATGAATAGTGCTGTTTTATTTATGTTTTTGCTAAAGTTAAGGAACAGGGGGTTCCGGGGGTTGAGGAACAGTAATTTGGTGCGGCACTCTGTGAATATTTTCTCTCAATAAACACTGGCATGAAGAATGCATTCTGTTCTCCAGACTCAAACCAGTGAATTTATGATGATGCACTGCTATAAAATGATGCTGCAAAATTGGCAGTGCTCTTTCTTTCTTTCTTGCTTTCTTGCTTTCTTTCTTTCTTTCTTTCTTTCTGTAATCTCCCTCGCTAGTGTAAACTACTACCTGTGTAGTTTACACAGGTAAACTACACAGGTGTTTTGCACGTTGTCATCTAGGCCTACTTAATAAAAAAACACCACATTGTCAAGTATGTAGTGCAAAGAAATCTGCAAGACACCTTGTTAATAGATTCAATGTACGTATGGGCTGCCATGGGCTAGTTTGTGTGTGTGCGTGCGTGCGCGTGTGTGTGTGTGTGTACACTATACACAAAGTTAGGAATGATGTCTTTATTTACTACGGTATATATAGGACTTGGTTGGTGGTCAAATGGTGGGCTGTATGCTTACAACCAGCAGCCTCAACCTAAGCACCTGAAAGAGGTTGTAAATATGAAAGGGATGAGTAAGAGACAGAGGTCAGAGGAACAGTGACGGGATGATGGGGGAGTGGCCCCGAAGGTCACACACACACACACACACACACACACACACACACAATTCGAGGACAGTGGCGAGGGAAGTAAGGCTCCATTTGATGAAAGAACCAGAAGAGAGGGGAAAAAAATAGCTGAGCACACATGTCCATATTTCCTTTGCCTTAGGTGTGTGGAAATGGAGAGGAATAAAGAGCCGGTTGATAATGTTTTATTATTTTTTTTGCCTCCCCTCTATTGGTTTTGTTTGGTTTCTCTCTCTCTCTGAAAGCCCAGCATGGCTCCACTTCCTGTGGCGAGGGCTCGTTTGTTTGTGCAGGCAGGCTTCCTTGTTGGGGGTATACGTGACTGTGTATGTGTGTGTGTGTGGGGGGGGGCATGTGGAGCTGGAGGGCTTCAGTTCAAACGGACAGATTAGCGCTATGTTCACGTTGGCATCGAGCTCTGCTAACAGCCGTTGGCATTCGAATAATAAACCAAACAAAACAAAACAAAAAAAAAGATCCTCTGAAACGTGAACGCTGTCCAAAAAAGAAAAACACCTGGCGCCGTCCCCCCTTGTTCATGGATGGGCCTTTGAGTTAATACTGTTCAGACTGACAGAACTGGCAGAACAATGCCTCATAAAACAGGCCTGTTGTCTCGCACTGATGTGGCTGAAGCCAACGCCATTTGTATTTGTG
>NC_139959.1:22176534-22186534 GCF_963454915.1 Gymnoscopelus microlampas
TACTTTGATGTCAGAAATAACTATGGATCCAAGTGGACCCCCCCTCCACCTCCACCCTCTTCACACACCGACCACCACCCACCCAGACCTCCACCCACACCTATACCCCATGCATGACCTGGATAGAGCTTGGTGTTTGTACTGGTTGTCCATTCATATATCATTATATATATATATGTTTGTGTGGTTATATATATATTGTTGCTGTCGGGCAGAAACCTCCTATCTCCATATTCTACGTTTTTTTACCCATAAATTAACACCCTACTTGATGTAAATTTGCTTTTGTTGATATTCACACAAAAGCATCAAAAGTACAAGATCCACAAGCTCCATACGCAGCGCGAAGCGACGTGTATGGAGCTTGTAGATCTGCTACTTTTGCTATTTTTGAATATGAATCCTGAAAAGTACCAGTTTGGACATACAGTAAGAGGTTTTCCACTCAACAGAGACGATATATATATATATATATATATATATATATATATATATATCACTCACTCCACCCCATTCAAATGCCAGGTCAGGCCATGTCCAGTGGCTGTCCTAAGGTTCTTTATGGGGAGAAAGAGCACGCGCATGTGTGTGTGTGTGTGTGTGTGTGTGTGTGTGTGTGTGTGTGTGTGTGTGTGTGTGTGTGTGTGTGTGTGTGTGTGTGTGTGTGTGTGTGTGTGTGTGTGTGTGAGTGTGTGCGTGCGTGTCTGTGTGCGTGCGTGCGTGTGTGTGTGTGTGTGTGTGTGTGTGTCTGTTTGTTGGGGGACGAGTGGTACAGAAAGGATGCACTGATGTCTAAAACCTGATTGGCCCATGGGGGCGTTCGCAGCGAGTATACTGACTCCTTGCCACCAAAACGCCATGCACACACTACCCCCCCCCCCCCCCACCACTGTTATGATGAGGCCAGTCTCTGTGTACACATGAACGCCCAAGCTTATATCTGTGTCGTTAATGAAATAAAATAATAATAATAATAATAATTGTAAGAAATAATTGTAATAATAATAATAATAATAAGGGTAATAATAATAATAATAATAATAATAATAATAATAATAATAATAATAGGATGGATGGAGAGTAAGGCAAAGAAAAAAATGTCCTTGAGAATGTCAAACTCTGACTGAAAAAAAAAACACTGCACTTTTCATGTTGTTGTTTTTAGTTTTTTCTCCTGTTTATTTATTTATTTTTGTTTTTTAAGTAATTGAATTCCTTATTGACTTTTCTCAATCCTATTTCAAGTTTATTAAGCTGGGCAGAATTGCCTAATGCGGACCATTAAAGTGAAATTAATATTTTAAGAAGCGATCCAGGCTCTGCAAGATTGCATTTCATCACGGGTATGGCATTGATTAAAATCCGTCGCTACTCATTTAGCTCGCCGCACCTGAATGTATCCCCCATAACAAAATAATTACTAATAGAGCCCAGGTGTTACGCGTATTAGAGCCAATCAATTACTAATATAGAACACTTTGAAAAGGGCTCTTATTTTTACCAGCAAGGCTTTGTTAAATGCCCCTGCTTTTTCAAGTCCTTTTCATGTCTTGATCCAGTGGAGATGGTCAGAATACAGGGTTAAGTCCATTTAAGTGTTTCACAATGCAAGGCCTTTATGGTTGATTTCCTGCCATTAGAAATGGCTAGTTGCACGATTCACTTATCATGATAGCAGTGTTAATTTTGGCAGCAATTTTGGATTTAGTTTTAGTCATAGCCTTTTGAATTAAATTCCATTTAGTTTTAGTAATATTTTAGTCATCTGAAATGTTTTAGTTTTAGTCTAGTCGGACCGTGATGGAGTCACTCTCAATCTCTTCTAGTCCCTCTCTGACATTTTTGTCTAGTTTTTACGAACAAAATTGTCAATATATTTAATCATATTTTTAGTCATCATAGCTTAGTTTTTATGTAGTTTTTGTTTCGTTTTTGTCTGTGAAAAAAGGTAGTCGAACATTTGATGTCATAGTTTTAGTCGACAAAATGAACACTGTACTAAAGCTCACACAAAGATATAGCCTCTGATTATCGCAGCACTTGTAGCAGGATTAACCTTGGCGCTAAAACCCTTAATTATGATCACTCATCGCTCACTAAACATACTTTTGAACTGAAGAATATACAAATTACACGGAAACTTTTGAAGACACGGCAACATACTGTATAATTGCTAGAATTTTGAATTTAACCCATTTAGACCTGGAACGCATCTGTGTCATTTTAGATTTCTTTGGCTATTCAAAAATAGCAGATATACAAGCTCATAGTGCGGCACCGATATATATATATATATAAAAACATTAATAATAATAATAATAATATTTTTTCAAAAAAACTGGTCTCAGGTTTAAATGGGTTAATTATTTTTGTCCTTCTGGAAAAGGATTGCGTGTCCAGACAGTAGCCTATACCTTGCTCAAAACGGTCATCTCGTTTAACTCCCAACATGGGGGGGACTGTCTAATATCTTATGAGGACGTTCCAACACTCCCAGGCTTTTCGGGTAATGGGCCGCTTGCCGAGATGCCACTGGACACTATAATCCCCAGAGGCTGCACAGTTCAATAGAGTCAATAGCACGGGGCACGGTGGTGCTGAAATGAAGTTGAAAGAAAGAATGAAGGCATGTGATTAGGAAAGTTATCCATACTCCTCCCTTTGTCTGACATGAGTCCTCTCCATTTCCAAACCACATAGTATTTCCCTGACACGGAAATACCTACTTGTATGTAATTATGAGGTTATGCTACCCACAGCAGTCCGTCATTCCAAGTCTCGACAACTTGCCATTATTTATTCATTGTTATTCCTCCACCAGAAATACACTGTAATTAGATATTGATTGAATAGTCAATGTGATGAATTAAACAAAATGCCCCCTGATGTCTTCGTTTTCTATACATAGTTTAGACCCGCTTGCATAAATGATGAGTCCAATACATATTAGCGAGAATGCAAAGTCTAAGATGACTTGATCGCTTATTTACGTTTCGCAGTTTTTCATTTCATTCATCGCTGCCATTCACATATGAGCGCCCACGGCAACACTGTGAGCCCCTACAGAGCTCACAGCAATTACATACAAAACTCTCCCCAATGTCCTTGACGGGGCTTTGGGATGCATTCACACTTTTCCTCGTTCATGTCAGGCCTGCCCCCATCATATACCTGTTGTTTCCCCCTGAGTTGACTGACTTGAGCCATGCTGGACATGTCACATGTCTACCCGGTTGTCTGTGTCCTCCGTCACGTAGTTCACCTCACTCCCCCCTTTAGAGTCTCTTGTTAAGTGCATCCGATGTCCACCAAGCCCAATAATGCACATGAATAACCCCTGGTTTCTCTCAATTGCATGCAGTTCGGCTGAATGTCTCGTCCCTAGGTGTCGCTAACCGAAAAGAAGGTAGGCAACTAAGATTACGCAACAACCACTATCTTTTCAGAGATTCATACACCTCCAACTGTTTGTATGGTTGACATTAAACAACACTGTGGTAGCCAAAGAATACAGGTTTAAGTCTTTGCTGATGGTTTTCCGTCCCCGAGCGCCGCACAGTGGCTGCTCACTGCTCCTAATCATTATAGGATGGGTAAAACGCAGAGGACAGATTTCACGTACGTGCAAATACACAGTGACAAATAATGAATTACATCCTGACTTCTCTGGTAAATGAGCAAAGAAAAAGGGCATCCTCCGCACAATCCTATCTCTGCTTCCCGATAAAAGGTTTTGGCACCTTGAGTGGGGAATATAAATCTGTTGTTTACTTGACAGCCTCGATCGTGTGTTGCGGTGCGGTGTGCTGCAGTGCCATGCCTTATCCTTTCAACCGTACAATATGCACACTGTTGCACACTGTTGCACACATACACCCACACACCAGGGCGATTGGGTAACATTTGATGATCGTATTAGGTGTGTTGCTTCCTGGGGTTCCTCTGTCCCTTCCCTGCTCAGCAGGAAGTAAAGCATTTACGTAGAGTTTCTATGTAAATTGATGTAAGGCTCGACTCGCTTGAATCCATCGTAAAAAGCCCCAACCACACACAATGTATATTGTAAGGGGCTTATGGCAGGGCCAGGGCTGTTTCTTAATATCTGACCAGAAAGGAATCACAAGAATGGCTGTGTAGTGACGAAGCCCCCCCTCTCCTACGCAGTGGACTGGACATTTGTCCCTCTGATAAACTGCAGACCTCTGCGTAGGAGAGTGGGCGGCAAAGTGTGCACCAGGCAAGGGTTATACACGAGAAAAGTGTGAGCACTAGGGTTCTTCGATGCTCAGGACACTCGCTAGATGACATGAAGTGTGATCACCATAGAGGAACATGACATGGACATTGTGCATGTGCGTTATAGTAGACCCCGCAGCGTGCAGGCGGCCTCGCTCCTTCTCATCCTCCGACATCTTCCACCGTTATCATCTTTGGATATTACATACTGTATCAGTGGACGTGAACACATTTTATTCACGCCACTGACCATATAATTAACGGGTATTACCATGCTCGGGATTTTTAATTATCTGACATACCATTTTTTTTTAAATATCAATATCAACATGTTTTTTTTTTTGTTGCTGTTGTTGTTGTATTGTTTGTTTTGTTTTGTTTTTGACTGTTGTCTAGTAGTGCCTCGGGTTGCGTTGTCCACCGCCCCTTCAGTCCACGTTGCAAACAGCAAGCGAGGTAGGAGAGTCTGGAATTCATACAACCCCCCGCCCCATCCCCCCTCTCCCCACCTTCCACCTCCTTTCTCTGATGTCTGCCAGAGTCATCACCCAGTATGAACTGAAAATGAAAGGAACCGTTAAGCCCCACTAACACTGACTTGCTTAAATACAGGACCAGCCCCGGTGTCCCCCCCCCCCAACTGGTGTGACTGACCAATGAGCACTCCAAACTCCACTCTGTAGATCGGTGGTTCTCAACCTTTTTTAATTTCAAAGACCCCAAGTCTTATATTCATTAGGTCACAGACGCCTGTTTGGCGCATTTCTTTTTTTTTCAATCTTTGGTACCCCAATCTACAAAGTAAAATCCTCAGTGTTAACTTAACTCTGAGAGTGTGCATATGGAACTGAACGGTTCCATTTGTACACTCTCAGACTTGATTTCTATCTATCAATCATTAGACAGGGATCCCTTGGTACCCTCCCCCCAAGGACCCCTGGGCATTACCCGGACCCCACGTTGAGAACTGCTGCTGTAGATTGATAGCCTTCAGGGGACCAGGCACATTTGCAGTTAAATTGCACACAGAATCCACTGCAGTCTGCAGAGATTCTGCAACGTTCCTTTGGAATTGTAATCTTCTTGCGGTGCAAATAAAGTAGGTGTGTTTGGAACCCGCTAACTATTCTTGAGGAATGTGTTTCGGGGGACTCAAGACTTCTCTATTCCCCAACGCGTGCATGATTTATGACCTTAACCTATTTCTGGAAAGGAGAGATTATTTGTCTTCTGAGAGTATACGTCTCTGGGAGAGTGAGACATCTTAATGTGGAAGAAGCAGCGGCGAGGCTCACGCTTTGAAGAGCCTTTTCTTCTGCTCTGGGCTGAGGCTGTTGGAGAGTGGACAATACCAGTGGAAGGCCGACGTGCGGAAATGCGTTCATTTCTCAAGGTAGACTGCTGCTGTGAAAACCTATTAAAAAGCAACATAAGAAACTACTCAAGAGATCGTGGATAATCATGTCATTGTATATACAGTATTCAAGAATCTGCACCCAGTTAAATTGTAAGACACTACACCTCAAGACTACCCTTGAGTTGAGCGCACCTTCTCCTGGCGGACTTGATCCCAAGCCCCCAGAGCCACGGTAGAACAGTGAAGCTGCCGTCGCCTGGTGGTCAAATCTGAGATTGCAGGACTTCCGCATTTAAAATGCTACTGCGCGTGCGTCTACCGTTTGAAACCCTAGTGCGCCTGCTCGGTGCTCAAGACTTCCGCATATGGGCACCCAAATTCGGTGCCCAAATGCAGAACTTCCGGGTGCTTCAAACGCCAGTGAGCAACTTTCATTGAAATGAATAGCTGGGGGCGGGGCAGTCCACCCTCTAGATATACATTATAACTAGGAGCCATGTGATCAGTGACATATCGATGGCCAAAACGCAAAACCTCCTAAGTGCAAATTTCATGATTTTCAGATTTCACTGTGGATGAGGACTATAGGCTATGCTGCACATGCTCAGTCTGTCTGCAAGATAGTCCCGCCCCTCATTTGTGTCAGAAAAGTCATTTGACTAAAACCTCCTATCTTGTTCATTGCCAATTAGTGCTAAAATGTTGAAGCGCAAAACCTCTTATCTGCACCAGAAATAGTTGAGCAGCAGACAGAGCTGAAACTTTGGAATTCTGTGTTATGTAGACCATCTAAATGTCTTTCAGTTTTTAGTAATCAATTATTTTCAAAATAAAAAAGTGTCTTCCACCCTTACTATTTAAGTATTTGTTAGTAACTGTCAAGTTAATTGCATTGCCTTGTTGATTGCTAATGATTAGTATCAGGTGGTGAAACTTTTATCACACCAAGTGTGTGAGTTGATCAAACATGTGAATGGTAATACTTGTTACAGTACTGTAGAATGTCTTGATCTCAAAATGAGCATAAAAAAAACATTATATTTATTAATTTGTAAGCCTAACTGTTTCTAGGTAAAAACCTCCTAAGTGCATCTATGTAGATAGGAGGTCATTTTCAGGTATAGATAGGAGGTTTTGGCGTTGAACATTTTGAACTTGTGGTAGAGGTTGTCATTGCTGCTTAGATGTGAACATCCATGTTGTGATTTTTTATTAAATGCAGATCAAAATCACACGTGAACACCGTGGCAGCCAACAACCCTGTGAGAATATTGTGTTGTGTTGGTTGGGGGGTATGAGGGTGGGATGGGGTTTGGAGTTATGGGGTGTGGGAGGTGTGGGGTGGCGGTTGGGGGGTTATGGGTTGGGGGGTGCATGAGGGCTTGAGTGGGTGGAGTTTGGGGGTTGTGGTGTGTTGGTTGGGGGCATGGGGACAGGGGGTTCTGGGAGTGGGGGTAATGGATTGGATGGGATTTGGGGGTACGAGGGTATGGGGTGGGATGGGGTTTTGAGTTATGGGGGTTGAGAGGTGTGGGATGGCAGTTGGGGGGTATGGGGTTTGTGGGAGTGGGGGAGTATTGCAGGTGGTGGAGTTGGGGGGTAGAAGGTATGGGGGGGATTTTGTTGAGGGGGGCATAGGCAAGTTAGGCTGGATCATATAGGATAGGGTCTTTGCGATGCGAGAGTGTGGTCTAACGGCTAGACCACACTCTCGCATCGCAAAGACCCTATCCTCTTCATCTGTGCTGGATGAAGCACAGATGACAGATATGGGAAGGTCATGGAAGACAGGAGCATCGGATCATCCTCTTCTTCTGCTGGTACCGTGTTTCAACTCGTTCCTCTGCGCTTTCTCCCCAGATCTTGGAAGTCTGAGAAGAGCTTCTGCCAGAAATGTCATTGATAAGCTTCCAGCTCTTGCCATGCTTCTGTTTAACATGCACCTCTTTAATGTCCCTGATCTTTTGGATCCGCTCCTGTTGTTCGAGTTGCATACACTTGTTATAGCTCCTCCTTCCTCCGCTTATATTCCTCCCTCAGACCCTCTCCTTTTTGGTCAGTGACAAAGTCCCTGTGTGCTGCTCTCATCTCCTCCCTGGCTTTGGTGATCCTAGGGTCAAGGCATCTGTCTTTCCTCCTTGTTTATAGGCTCTTTAAGACATTCAATGATCTTACATACTATCCCACTATCCACACTGGACACAAGGTTGGTGATCCAGTTGTATGAGTTAGGGGAGTTGGAGGGCATGAGGGTTTGGGGGGTGTGGTGTGCTGGTTGGGGGGAATGGGGGTTGTGGGAGTGGGGAGAGTGTGGAGGAGAAGTGCACCACCTACGTAGATGCACTTCGGCGTAACAGCTTAGCCAACAACACTGTAGAGCTCAAGACCCTGATGCTAGATAGGAGAGTGTGGAGGGCAGCTTTTCAGGAGTCCCAAGTCCCTATTCTATATGATCCGGCCTAACTGACTCATGCCCCCCTCAACATAATCCCCCCGTACCCTCTCCCCCAACTCCACCACCTGCAATACTCCCCCACTCCCACAAACCCCACCCCCCAACTGCCAGCCCACACCTCTCCACCTCCATAACTCAAAACCCCATTCCACTTCAGGAGTCCAGAGTTGGTGTTGGCTAGACTCTAGCCAACACCAACTCTGGAGGGGGGCATGAGTCAGTTAGGCCGGATCATATAGAATAGGGTCTTTGCGATGCGAGTGTGGTCTAGCCAATACCAACTTGGGACTCCTGAAAAGCTGCCCTCCACACTCTCCTATCTAGCATCAGGGTCTTGAGCTCTACAGTGTTGTTGGCTAAGCTGTTATGCCGAAGTGCATCTACGTAGGTGGTGCACTTCCTGTCTTTCCTGGCTTTGCCCTGGGTTGGCTCCCATAGTGTCAGTTTGCTTGCCACTAGTTACAGTATGGGTGCCTAACGCAGTGCCCTGCCTCATCCTTCTCTCTCTGACTTTGTCTGTGACACATGCTGGGTTCCCGTAGAGGACCACATTTCTGATTTGGTCCGTCCATGTGACTCCTAGTGCCATTCATAGCATTCTTGTGTAGACTTCTGCCAGAAAAGAAGAGCTTCTGCCAGAAATGTCATTGATGAGCTTCCAGCTCTTGCCATGCTTCTGTTTAACATGCATCTCTTTAATGTCCCTGATCTTTTGGATCAGCTCCTGTTGTTCGAGTTGCATACACTTGGCATAGCTCCTCCTTCCTCCGCTTATATTCCTCCCTCAGACCCTCTCCTTTTTGGTCAGCGACAAAGCCCCTGTGTGCTGCTCTCATCTCCTCCCTGGCTTTGGTGATTCTAGGGTCAAGGCATCTGTCTTTCCTCCTTGTTTATAGGCTCTTTAAGACATTCAATGATCTTACATACTATTCCACTATCCACACTGGACACAAGGTTGGTGATCCAGTTGTATGAGTTAGGGGAGTTGGAGGGCATGAGGGTTTGGGGGGTGTGATGTGCTGGTTGGGGAGAATGGGGGTTGTGGGGGGGTATTTCAGGTGGTGGAGTTGGGGGTAGAGGGTATAGGGGGGATTATGTCGAGGGGTGCCTGGGCCAGTTGTTTTCTAGTCCACCTAATTGTATTCCTGTTGTCCTTTTTGTACATTTTATTTGTAAGCACTTTCATAGTTTCATTTAGATTCTTGTTGTGAGCATTGCCCTGCAAACTTTGTTTTGTTTTTGAATAAAATAAAAAAGCATTCAATGCAACTCAGTGGTGTGTTCTACCGTGTTACGCTGTATATAGTGCAGATTTTTTTGGAAGAAGGTGTATACAGTCTACTAAGCATTTCATCCATTGAAAACGCACTAGCGTATACCCACAACCACGCGCATTTCGTGCAGGGAATGATTATCGTATACCTCAACCAAAGAAAAACTAGACCACACCACTGATGCAACTGTTTGCAGCTGTAAATGTATGTATTTGCAGCCATTACTATGTGTCATTATGTAGTTAAGCAATCACTTTACATTGAATGCAAAAGCTCCTATCTGCAGAATTATCCAGGAAAAGTGGGGGAAAACCTCCTATCTGCATTTGCAATATGAAATCAGTGTAATTAACATATAATAATGTAATATAGTCCAGACATCCAGAAATGGTGTATTATGTGATGGGTTTCATAAAAAAATAGCATTGTGCAAAAAAAATACAACATTTTGTAGTTTTCTTTTTCATTTTCCCAACAATGAACATTTTTCAGATAGGAGGTTTTGCGTTTTGGCCATCGATATGCAGGGTGTACTTTTGGCTCCGCCCCCTCAGCCCTAAGACGTGCCCTAAATTTTGCTAAGAAGCAGGCTAAACCAAATCAGGGAACGCATTGCAAAACCCCCCCACAGCAGGTATATGCAAGAGCAGGCCCATAGCCCTTTAATCAGATTAACTT